>NW_015386133.1:738314-744999 GCF_001527695.2 Protobothrops mucrosquamatus
GAAGGCCACAGGCAGCCAGTGCAGCTCGTTTGTTGTTTTCTTGCAGACTACGTAATGGGTAATGAAACATTTGCAAGAAAACAACCAAGCTCAGAGAGCACTAAGAATTCCTCAATCAATGGTGTCTCCATACTATACCCTGACCTGCAGTCTGACTGAAAAGGATCCAGATAATTGATTTCCTCCAAGATCCTCTGCAGCTGCCATCGAACAATGATCACTAGATTGTAGGATAAGTTAGAAGATTTCCCCTTCTCCTTCCAGCTTTCTATTTATTTTCTCTCTATTTAAGTTACTGAATCATCTGGAAGAAGAAACTGGGGGTAGGAAAAATATTTCTTGGACTAGTAGAAAGGTTTGCCTGCACAAGAGAGTTCTAGTTCAACCTGAGGCACACAGCCAACTGCGTGACCTTGGGCTAGTCACACTCTCCCAACCCCAGAAAGGAGGCAATGGTAAAATAGTTCTGAACAGCCTTGCCAAGAAAACTTCAGGGACTAATCCAGGCAGTCCCCAGGAGTCAAAAACTGACTTGAATGAATAAATTAAATAATTAAATTAAATTAAATTAAATTATGCACAATACTTTATAGAACAACCATCTTGACACTTGCGGAGAGGTTGACTTTTCATCTAGGGGGACAAGTTTTCTGATATGACAATTAGAACTTATGTGATAAGGAAATCACTAACTTAAGCTAATGTTTGTGATGACTATATGTAATGGGAAAATGTAAATATAGCCTTTCATAGAATAGCAGAGTTTAGAATTAAACTTAGGTTAGTATAATCTTATTGATTTCTATTTTATTTATTTCCATCTATGTCCATTCCACAAATACTAAGTCCAGTATATATAGTACTGATCTGCATCCTGAACTGGTGGGTCATGGGTCAAAAGCTCAGTGGATGTGCAATCAATAGGAATTGTTCTCTAAAATTGTCCTACAAACTGACTCAAGTCTGGAATGTATTGTGCTATTCTGTATCTCTGTTTTCTTTTTCACCTTTTCTATGAAGCTATTCTCTCTACCTTCATCATTACTGCAGAATCAGACCATTGAATCTTGCAGATAGGTGCTGTGTTTCCTGAGAGAAAATGAGAATTTTCTGTAGGACTTCAATGAAGATTTAAAAAACAAACACCAAGGAAATTGCAGAGTCAAAGAATAGGTGGACATTGAAGAACTGTTGAAGTAATTTATTCCCACCCCACCCCCACCCTGAATGTTGTCTCAATGTAGTGCAAGGTGTTCCTGAGAGTGATGTACAAAGAATGTCAGGAGCATATAAAAAGAGTAAAAGTTCCTAGTAGGATCACCCAAAGTGTGAAGGTCATCCCAGCTGCCCAGCTACAGCATGCAGACTCCTATTTTGGCAGCAATGTTATAGAAAGATGCTGGAGATAGATGATTACTTCAGTGTCAAGAGCAAAGGTTTCATTTCATATTGCATGAAGAAGGCAGTAGTAAACCACCCATGTAGTTTACCAAGGAAGCCACTAGAATAGACAACATAAAGTGATTGATGGGCCCCTCAGGTCAAATAGCACTCAGCATGCTACTGAGGAAGAGCAGTGGATTTTTTGGAGCACTAATGATGTGTATGATCCAACTAAATTAAATCTTTCCACACATCTAGTTGCTGATACTGCCATACAGAAAAAAAGATCAAAATTATAGTGAGAATGTGGAACATAAAAAGATGAACACAATGAAAAACTGGAATGGACACTTTCAGTCAGATGATCATGTTCTTTACTACTCAAGACACAGAAAAGAAAGAGGAAATGGAGTTGGTTTTGGAAGAAAAATATAGCAAAGATAATACTTGGGTACGATGCAGTCAGTGACAGAATAGTATCAATTAAATTTAATGGACAACCCTTCAGTTAGATTGTTATCCAACTTCATGCTCCAATTGCTGATGCAGAAGAAGAGACGGTTGATGATTTATTGTCCAAGTTCAATCTAAAATTGATAGAACATGCAGGTGAGATGTGCTGCTTGTGGCTGGAGATTGAAATCCCCAGATTGGAAACTGTAAGGAGGAATATGTATTTGGAGTTAAGAAATGGAAATTAACAGGCAAGTGATTTATCAGTTTCTTGCCAATCCAACAACTTCTTCATTGTTAACACATTGTTCATAGAACTAAAAAGACATCTATATATGTGGATATCACCAGAAAGGGCACCGAAAAATTAAATAGGCTATATTATTGGTACAAGGGAGGAGGAAGGGCTCAGTTATAACAACAAGTATGTGGTCTGGGGCTGACAGATCATGAACTGCTCGTGTACAAATTCCAAGTCAAGCTAAAGCAGAACTAAGCCAATCAATATCCAAAATATGATCTTGACATATACTCACTATTTTCAAAGAGAACATTAGGAATCACTTTATCACCTACCGGTAAGAGTTTGTAATAAACATGTACCTCTCTTGGTAGCTATTTTATGAGAATATTTGACATGCTCCCAACATTTTACTTGAAACCATCAGATTCTTACTTCCGGAACAGACCTGCCTTTTTCAATCGGATGGCCTCAAATGTTGTTGTGACTAAAGCTCCCAGAATTAACATTAGACAGAGAAAGATCAGAAAAGATCATCATGGTAAAAAAAGTTCTCCACAGTTCCCTTATGTAGCTAATCTGTTAATTTCACTGGGTCAGGCTCAGTTACCTTTGTATCTGAATATCACTCTTGATATCATCATCTGTAGTGATAGGATGTTTAACCTACTTTTAAATGCAACATATTATCTATCTCCATATGCTCCATTGAGTTGATCTTGAACTTTGCTGTGTTATTATTTTCAGTAAATTGATAGGAGGCAGTACATTCTTGTGTTCAAACAATAATCTGGATTTTCCCTTCTTTTTATTTTAAAGTAATCAGTAAGAGTGAAGTTACATGGAGAAGAAATAGTTACAATAATTACAGTAAGTTTCCAAACATAATGCTCATAGGCTTCAATTAGCTTCAGCTACAGGTGGCTGCCTGCAGTTAAGTGAATTATACTGCAGTGTTGAACAAGTTATGATTTTCTATGCTTTCCTAATTGCTGTATTGATAAAAGAAAATGACAGAGCACACCAAATGGAAGATTCAAGCTGGTACATTATATAAGCAAGGTACTTTTTATACAACATATGTTTTCCTGCTTTCCTATATCACATGCTCTAGATCAAATTCAGGAATTTCTGGGGAACAAGTAAACGTGTAGAAACTGAAACTTGGGTGGAGAAGATAGGATCTGCTTAACTCAACAGAGGTGTCCTGTTTCTACAGTTCACCCTTGTGCAAGCAGAGATTCCAGTTCTTTGTCTTTCCTTAACATCTTTAATCCAAAAGGGTGAATATGAACTTATGCTGAATCCTTGGCTTAAATCAAGTTACTTGCACTTTTATATTGTGTCTTTGGCCTTGCTGGAAATAGGCAGGGGTGAACTGAAATGCCAACTGAACCTCTGAAGCTCGTATTGGGTTTGGATTTAAGAAGCTAAAATGAAGACAGCATAATTAAAAAGGGATTGAAGCCTCCAGCTAGGACAGTGGTGGTGAACCTATGGCACACGTGCCAGAGGTGGCACTTGGAGCCCTCTGTGTGGGCACACGTGCCGTTGCCCCAGCCTCACCTCCCCCCACAATCCCCTCCTCACCAGCAGCCCCCCTGGAGGAGAGCCTCCCCCGAGCGTGGCCCGCACAGCCAAGGACATGGCAGCCAGGAAACCATTTATCCAAGTGTCTCCATTTTCCCTCACCCACTAAAAAAAAGATAAGCTGGCCAGACCACTGAAGGAGAAAAAAGGGGAATGGAAGAATATTTGAAAGACAGTAAAGAAGATGAATTGACGCTAATATACCATGAAGACTTACTGAACAGCAAGGAGATCATACTGGCCTATAAGAAAGACCAAATGAAGAACTGAAAAGAAACATGGCAATGCAAAGAATTACTTGGCCACTGTGCATGCACCCACATGCACACAAACCTAGCAGGCAAATATGGTAAGACCTGGCAATGGATAAGAACAGAAAAGTTAGAGAGACAGAGGGGCTAATTCTAGCTGCATAAGACCAAGCTTAAGAACAAATGCATAAAATGCCAGAATTGAAAAGACAGCAACAGAGCAAATGCCACCTCTAAAAAAACTGAAGAAAAAAGTGGACCATCTAGTTAGCCCCTACAAGAAAATTGCACAGACTGACTACAAACAATAACATAACAAAGTAGCAACAATGGTGCACTGGAAGATATGGAAGAAATACCATTTTCCTGCAATCAAGAACTGTTAGGGCCATAAACTAGACAAAATAATAGAAAATGAAGAAGCTCAAGTGCTCTGGGATTTTAGAATTCACTTTAGAATTCAAAAACGCCTACATAACACTCCAGACTTAACAACTGTTGATAAGAAAGACTGCATAGTCTGGATACTAAATGTTGCAGTACCTGAAAACAGCATCATAGAAGAGAAAGAACGGAAGAAAATCACAAAATACAAAGATCTGTAAATAGAGGTAGAACTGGATCCAATCTGAGTTGGTCACCATGACCAGAGGTTTGTTCTTCCAAGTTTTCAGACTCATGCTGGAGCCCATCCTCAGGAAACTTCTTAATCTCCAGGATGTGTGTATTGTGCTGTTCTATGCATAGAATTTATGTGGTGCCTGGTGGTGTGTGGCTTTTAGTTGTTGATTGGGGTGTTGCTGGCTGGCTATTATGTCATTGATTATTGTTTCCTTGTACTACTGTGCCCTTGAGTCCTAAGTACCTGGTAAGCTGTTGGTAAATCAGTACTCCTATTGACTGACAAGAGGCCGATTCCCAGGCTTCAATTTGTCTGGCTATTTTTGTCCCTGCTCAGCCAACTTAGTACCTGCGAAATTGAATGCATGCCCTTGTTCATTGCAATGTGAAGCTATCAATGAGTTTGGGTCTTCTTGCCTAACCACTCTCTTATGTTCTTGTAATCAGCTTCCTCCTTATCTGTCCTACATAGTCACAAGGGCAATCCATGCAGGGAATCTGGTAAATTACATTAGAGGTTTCTCCCATCTCCAAATGGTCTTTATACTGCATGATTTGTCCTCATATGGCAGCCTCCAGACAGTGGGCAATGCCCACTTGCAGATCTCGGAAGCTGCGTTCTACTACTTCCAAAATGTTTTTGATGTATGGCAGAGTTTGCTATATAGTTGGTCTTGTACCTTCTTTCTTCTTTTCTCTTTCATGCATGTTGTGCAGGCATGTTGTGATAAATGCTTGTGGGTAGCTCTTTTGCCTGAATTCTCATGTAGGTATCTGCTCTTCAATTGCTTTGCTTGCTAGGGTTCTCATCCTGCCATATAGTGTTCTGATGCAACTCCTTTTATGTGATGGTGGATGGTTAACTGTTGAGACTCAGAATGCGCGGAGTGTTGGTAGCCTTATGATATACTGTGGTTTCTAGGCTTCCATTTTGCGATATGCCATATTGGTATGAAGACCAACAGCTGTGATTTCACAGTTTTGTGTTTAAAATAATAATTTATGTCACCACCCAATTCCCAGTGTCTCTGGGTGGCCTATGTTTCTCTGTTGAAGGCTTTTTTGAAGGCAGAACAGGACCATGTAACTATTCTTCATCAGTCAATACCTGGACAATGAACTGAGCAAAAACAGATGCCCAGGTCATTGACTTATAACTTTCCTTGTTATTGTGAGATGCTTTGTAATGTTATTTAAATTAGTCTAAGTATATAATTTGCCTTTTAAAACTCTTTGTCTTTTCTTAAACCATTTTAATTATCATTTTGGCAATGTATCAGTGGCTTCTATTAAAAGAACTGTGATGGCATTCTGTTGCACTTCAAATGTTGGCAGAGTTTCTGCCATCAACTAAAAATTATTTATTGCATTAAACAAATAAACAAATAATGCCTGACTTCAGCGCGTTTGCTAGCATCTGTATTCTGCTAGTTTGATGATGCAGGTTTTTTAAAAAAAAACAACCCATAAAATCCAGTTACTTCCCTGAATATAGTAACAATATCTTGTAACAGAATTAAATTGATTCCCAAGGAGGCTTTCTGAAATCTAAAATATTGTGTGACCTGATTTGATGAACAGTGAGACAGAAAAGATTATCTTTCTTCTCTGCCTTCTTCAATTGGGAAATGGAGCTTTTGATATCATATTTTAGATTTTTTTGCTAATTAACAATAGAGGTGGACCTCATTATCTGTAAACTTGTTATCTGCAGTTTGGGTATCCGTGGTTGATAAATACATATTAAAACTCATTACCGATGGTAAATCAATCCACGTGTCCAGGCTTATGATATGATTTTCATCACATAGTTCTAATCCATCTACCATTTTGCACATACACAGAAGCTTGTTTTCGGCCTTCTTCCCCACATTTTCCAAACAAAGCCAGCCACCTGCAGCGTTCTGACTTTGTGTGGCATTCATCTTCTCCACATTACTTCCTCCACAGTAAAAATAAGCAAGGACAGAGTGGATTGCTTTGTTGAGGAAAATGGCAAATGTTTACACAAAGCTTCATCTTTATTATTTATTTGTTTTACCTAGTTTTATGCTGTCATACTAAAGACTCTAGGCAGTTTACAACAAAAGGAGTGTGCAACATATAAACAGAAGCATACATTCATAGCATATCAGAACAAATTGAT
>NW_015386134.1:0-69950 GCF_001527695.2 Protobothrops mucrosquamatus
TTCTCCATCTGCATACAGTTTCATGCCCGTTGCTGGTTGGCTAACTAGCAACGGGGTCTTACCAGCCAATGGAATTGTGTGATTACAAGCCAGGGGAATCCCATAAAAGAGGGCTCCCCTGGCCCAGATGCCAGTCCGGATTTACTTTATGCCTTGCCAATAAACCGAGAGCTGACTGTCACTCGACTCGTGTCTTACTACCTGCGCGATCTAACAAAATTCATTACAGCTTGTTAGTGGGCTTACTTTTCAGGCATGTTTGCCAAGATGCTGTATACATGTACAAAGGGGGGAAGTTTACATAGTATTCGTACAACACAAGTTCCATCATTTTCACAAAGAAACACTGGCCATCCCAGTGATCTGGATCCTTTTCAGTTTGGGTTCAGATCAGAGTTCAATACTGCCATTGGTTATGCTTGCAGATGACCTCTGGAGTATTCAGGACAGAGATGGTGCAACTATCACGGCCTCCTAGATTTCTCAGCAGTTTACAGTACTATCAACCATGATAATCCTTCTGAGCCAGCTTTGGGGACTGGGAATAGGAGGCAATGTTTTGTGTTGGTTGCATTTTGTGGTGGTTCTCCCTCTTTCTTCATGACCAATGGAGCATAGGAGAAGTCAAAACTTAGGCCACTATAATGTGGGGTTCCTCAGGGCTCTCCTCTCTCTCCTATTCTCTTTTAACATTTAACTGAAACTGCTGGGTGAGGTATATCATCAATACACTAATCAGCACTATCAGGGATGGTGAGGGCTATCATCAGATGCCATGCTATTGTGGTCCTAGCCAAATGCCTGGAGGCTGAAGTTCTAAATAGAGAGGAACTAACTTTGACTCAACCCTGGCAACACAAAATGGCTTGGGTTTTTGCCCTCCCTGCAGAATCTGGTGATATGCCATCTTTGATTCTGGATGGTTGCACTCTCCTGGGTTGAGCTGGTGCACAATTTGGGGGTCCTTCTGGACTCATAGCTGTTCCCATTTTGATTACTGCAATGCAGTCTATATAGGGCTGCATCTGGAGACCACCAGAAATTACAATTGGTCCAAAATGCAGCAGTATGCAGTACTGGACACCCTTAGGTTTGCCCACATTACAGCCATTGTGCAAGAATCTGGCCCCCAGATTCTTTCACAGTGCAATTCAAGCTGCTATTTATAGGTAGTTCTCACTTACGGTAAATGATGGCAATTGGGATGGCTAAATAATGGGATCATAAAGCATCATAAAGCATAACATCATGTGACCATGCTCCTTTACAACAAAAATGCCAGCATTTCTGGTTGCCATTGTTAAACTGCAGGTCATTAAGAGAGCACTTTACATGATCATATCTGCGAAGTCCTGCTGGCTTCCCCATTGACTTTGTGTTAGAAATTCTGTTGCAGCCTTCTTTTTGTTGCTGTATCTTGCACTTATTTTCTGCACCTGGCTATGACTGGTTTGCTCTGTTTTCTGCTGAACTTTATATTTTTCCTCTAATCTGGGCTTATACTGGGTTTATATTGGGTTTATCTCTGGGTTGAAACTGGGTTAATCTGGGCCCAAAATCTGTTAGAAATTCTGTTTTATTATATAGAAATGGTAGCAGAGGATTATTAATCCCAGATTTAATAATGTGGTAAAGAAAGTAGCAAATGGTAATCATGGGACACTGCAATCTTGTAACCATGAGCCAGATGGAGTCACCCAGGTTGTGATCATGTGACTATGGGAAAGCTGCACCCAACATGAGTACAAGAACCGGTCTTCGCTATCACTTGTTCAACATTGTTGTAAGTTCAAATGGTATCTGAATGAGAGGCCTTAAGAGGGGACCACCTATATCATCTTACCCTACACGACATGGGACCAGGTTATTTGCAGGGCTGGCTTTCCCTGTAATTATCTGGCCATCCCACTAGACTAGACCAGGTAGCCACATCTTCTCTGAAATATTACCATCTAGGGAGGCTCAGGAAGCAAATTCTTTCTATAGCTGCCCCTATTTTATGGAGTTGTCTTGTGTTAGGATACAATTGCTCTTGTTGTTCTGATGTTTCATTGTCAGTTTTGAAGAAGTAATTATGGATAGAGATTAATATTTACACAGTTACATATGTACTGATCATCCAGAGCATCTGCCTTACCTTACTTCAACATCTGTGAATTTTGATTAGATAGTGACAGCATTTCAAAATTCTCCTTATGATGTTGATGGTCTGCTGCTTAAGTTATACTCAGACTTGGTAAACAGACATCTGCATGAAGCCTATCTTTTAAGCATGCACAGAATAAATACAAAGATATTAAGGAAGTTTTGTAATTATAACTGTCAAACAGAAAAAGGCATGCCAAAAATCTAGTGAAAGAAATAGTAGGTTATTAACCACCACCCAACAATGTATGTGTAATTTGCACTTAGGAAAAATGGGAACAAATATTTTGACAGAAGGTATCAAAACAATTACTTTCTTTGGACACCTCAAACAGACACATTTAGCTTGCAATCTTTATTTTAAGCCTGCCTGAAAACATTTTGAAGAGCATATTTTTTCCAAAATTTACTTTGATATGCTTTTTGAAAAAGTCCTTTCTGAAGAGATTCCCATGGTGAGATATAATAGATTACTGTGGTGATATCTGTTTTCTTGCTAGTTAATAGAATATTTGTAGGTGGGTATGTTCTAGATACATGAATTTTTTAAATTTTTATAAAAATGCTACACTGTCTTAATAGATTCATTGTTATCAAAGCTACAGTGGTTGCCTTCATGGAACACATCCTTCAGGGGTTTTTTTTTTGGTTCTTTGATTATTCATCAAAGATATATTGTATAACTGAGTACTGTGGAGTGTTGTGATTTCAACCATGTCATATGGTATTTGCTAAAATAATAAATTTTATTATATCCATGCATTTAAATGTTTAAGCATTGACTAAACTAAAGATGTTGAGGTGTTATGTCACTAGGAAATACTTAATTGTATTTTTTTATTTAAAAAAAAGAATTCAGATCACCTCTTTTCTATACTGATTTACATATTATTTTTAAGATGCTACCTCAGCTCATAGGAAGTATAGGTGGTCCTCATTTAGTTAAGTGAAACTCTGATTGATCTTACTTCAGTTTTCATTTGTTTAACATACTTATGAAGGTCTTAAATGTGAGGATTGATCATAAACTTTCTTTTTCATCACCTTTGAATGGTCGCTATACAAGACACTAAAGTAAAACTACCCATAATATCATAAATCCTGTTTAGAGTTCCATGAACACAAAAGGTAATTATCATTTCCAGTCAGATATTATTTCCATATTTATCACCTTGTAAGTAAATTGAATCAGTTGGACAGATTTTTTACCAGCTCACCTTTTTGAAGCTATTTTACAAAGCAACATAGCCACTGTAATTGTAAGAATGAAGTATTGACAAGAAAAAGGTTTTAGTAAGGATACTAAATCCATATTGCAATACTCCAGATGAGTGTTATGTGTCCACAAAGAAATGCTAAACTTTTACTATCATCTACGTTGTAAAATTTGGTAGTCCAAATTTTAGAATACAAACCTATCAAAAAAGTTAAGTGATCTACATAAGGCCCTGGAAACATGTAGCCAACAGAGGTGTTTGACATATTAACATTTACTGTCTTCTTGTAGTCCTAGGCTGAACTGAAACTTGGTAGAAAAAAGGATCAGAGCAAATACCAACTGGAAAATGACAAGACACAGATTCTATTGCAGATAGTCCTTGACTATCTGTATGACCGCAATTGATCCAAAATTTCCGTTGCTAAGTAAGACAGTTGTTAAATGGGGAGTTCTGCCCCATTTTACAGACTTTTTTGCCACAGTTGTTAAGTGAATCCCTGAAGTTGTTAAATTAGTAACACGGTTGTTAAGTGAATGTGGCTTCCTCATTGACTTTCTTGTCAGAAAGTAGCAAAAGGCAATCACATGACCCTGGGACGGTGCAACCGCCATAAATATGAACCAGTTGCCAAGTGCCTGAATTTTGATCACGTGACCTTGGTGATGCTGCAACAGTCATAAGTGTGAAAAGTGGTCATAAGTCACTTTTTTCAGCAGGCTGCTTCTTTGAACAATCACTAAATGAATGGCTGTAAGTCAAGGACTACCTGTGTGGTTTACTGACACTGCATACTGATTAAATTAGGTTATATTTGTATTATTTATTTATTATTTAGCATATTGAAATGGCACTGCAATCAGAAACAACTCTTGACAGTTCACAAAGAAAAATAGAATGGAAAGCAAACCCCATACAAAACACAACAGCATGATAAGAAAAGAAGAAAATAAAAGATGGACACCACAACTCAAATCAGAGAAGCTCTCTGAAAAAGCTGAAAGAAACCCAGCAAAGAGGGATCCAGCCTCATCTTCACAGGAAGGCTATTCCACCGTATTGGTGCTGCAACATAAAAGCAGTCCCTCCTTGCCTCAGCCTTATCTTCCATCACTACCCCACCCACTTCCCCAGAGTGTGAGATCTCAGGCAGTTTCTCCCTGCTAGATCTATCGCTAGGTCAAAATTGGCTGGAGAAGATGACCCTGAAGGAATAACTTCTTGTCTGATAGTCCTGATCGTGCACTTGTAAGCAAGCAAAATAAACTGCTAGTAGGCAGGCCAATACCCATTTTGTACATATCTTCTATTTTGTAGAATAGTTCAAATAAAGTTTGTACTATGGCTATTCTTATTTAGGCTGCAGTCATACATACAGTTTTAATGGAATTTATTCATGAATATACAAATATAAAATTTAGTTTCAGGTAGCCTGAGATTGCAAATCCTTTCAAAAGAGCCCTCACAAAAATCATGTTGGAACTCTACTATTTGGGTTTTTTTTAATGATGTTATTGAAAGTGTGTCCTATATAATATTCCTAAGTATTTCCCATAAATATAACTCTATGAGACAACGCATTTCAGCAAATGTTGACAGATGTTCACTTCCAATAAAACACACATTTATCAGAATTAGACCTATTGAGCACATTGTCTATATTTCTGTACAGATTTTGAAGCAAACATTTTCTCTTGTGTTTGCAGTTATCCTACTTTATTCTAGTGTTTTGTAACAACTAAAGAGCTGAGGACAACAAAAATAATAGACTGTGTTCATTGATTCTTTTACAATAATCAAAAGAAGCAGAGTGAAAAGATAAGTCATTGACAAGACCAAGAATTATAAACGCATTGGTATTTGATGTTGTAAATATATTAAAAATGCACATAATGTTTTGTCTTCTTTTCTTTTCTTTTTGCCTTATCATTGCTGCTATTGTTGTTTTCTTTTAAAAGTTACATATTTCACTTTGAGAGCCCAGTGAATAGAAAACTGGTTTTAAAAGACCCTTAATGAATACGTTGGTTTTTGGTTGTTTTTTTTAAATTATCTCTATAGAATTTTGTTAATACTTTCTAGACAAAGTTTCTTATTTGGGAATGAAATAGATCGCTCCTCAGGATAAGAACTCTGAAAGTAATAATCAAGGAGTTGCAGTTTCCTTCCCTGAATCATGGAACCAAACTTTAATATCCTTCATCCTTTCTCTCTGCAATTTACCACAGCTCTGAGCAATTTTTGTCAGTGTTTTGTTTTCTTTATCCTCTGAAGTTTTTCTTTGCAATTCACATCTCCTCCAAAATGTGCCACCAAAGCGGTGTATTACAGAAGTTAACACAAGCTGTTCATTTCCAAGTATAGCATAGCATTTTTAAAAAACTTCACAGGGCTGCCAAAAGTTTGTGTATACTTGTTATATTTCAAGGAGAAGGAGACATATCCTTGTTTACCTTAAATCTGATGTCAGCAAACATTCAATATACCTGTCAAAATTTTTGATAGCCTACCAAATTACCCATGAAATCAATGAATAGCTGTTCAACCACTTTCTTTTCTTTTACTTTTCTTCCTCCTCCTGTCAAAGATGACATTGTTACAAATGTAATTCTGAAGTTTATTCGTCATCATCATCTACATAGAAATGAGGCATCAACCAATCAAACTATTTAGGTATATAATGTCTTGCTTTACAGATCATCTGTCTCATTCTTTGACTACCCGAGCGCTCAAGGAAAATTAATGGCAGCCATCTAAGTCTAGTAAAGGCACTGTAGATAAGTCATGTGTGAGATAGGCAGGGTCAAGATACAGAACTATGAATAAGCAGAGCTTCACCCTCCCATAGAAATCTTTTTACTAATCTAAAGGCATGTTTTAAATCCTAAGGATGTGTTGGCGTACCATCTTAAAATGGCAACCATAAGAAACTGAATAACAAAATGGCTGCTATGAGGCCAGAGATTTCAGGTGGAGAAAACAGCATACTTGGCTTGATGAGGCACTGCCTATTTAAGAGGACATAAATAGTCCTCTAAGGCAGCCATTTGTTTGCTATACATTAGCTGCCAATTGCTTTCTAGGCCTTTCTAGACCTTTTGGAAGGTCTGAAAGGTCATCTAGTATATTTTTGTGGGGGGGGCTGATCATCTGGGGAAAAAGATGCTCTCAGTTACTGTTTTTAAGAAGATGACCATCTAATAGTTATTTCTGGACAGTTTTTTGCTTTTTTAAGAACAGTGAAAAAGATAAATAAGATTCTGGGAAGAAATGCCTCTGAAGGCAAATTCTCTGTGGCATCGATTTCTACTAGATGGGTTCACAGACTTTGTTGTTGTTTTGTTCTTGAAGACTGGTTTCTCTGAGAACTCTAGGGTATCCCTAAATCCATCTGAGGAGCTTTCCTTCAATGGGAAAAGGAGATCATTAGAATTAGTTATGCCCTGGAATATCTGCAGGCAATAAGCTAACAGAGACTGAGCATTAGAGTAGCAGCCCCCAACCTCATAGATGCCAAGGACCAGTTCTATGAGGGGCAGTTTTTCCACAGATTGGGGGGAGGACGTGGTTTCACTCAGTGCCTGCATCCCACACATGTGCTGATGGGGCTTTGTTCGCTTGCACGGCCCAGTTCCTGGCAGGCTGTAAACCTGTGCCTGTCCACAGACTGGGGATTGGGGAGCCCTGCATTAGAGAATAATGATGATGCTGATATAGTCATCTTCTCAAAGTTCTCACTCCAATGCTTAATTATTCTCTTATTTAGTATTTGGCCACCACACTGATTGAAGAGCAGCTCAACAGTATCTCTTCTCGAACAGGTTCAGTAAACTGCCACTTACTGACTCCAACTTTATTTCTTTTAAATGGGCTCCAGAATGCCATGGGCAAGTGAAGGAGATTGAGGGAGGAGGGTGTCTATCTGAAAACAAAAAGGGAAATCAAGTTTTGCCCAGCCTTCTTGCTGAGAGAGGAGGTAACTCTTCTGTTAGTTCTGTTGATCCCCAATCTGAGGTCAAATCATGATTAAAGTCTCACAGAAATTGCCAATATTATAAGGTGCAGAAAGTTCATCTAATCCAAATCTTTCACTTAAGAAACGATCATCTGCTCACTTAACATTGCAGCTTATTTTGAGAGTAATAACTCTGCATGCTATAAATGGAGAAGATGCTTGCAGAGCAAATAGATGCTCAATTACTATCAAATTATAATGCGGTGAGAAAGTGTTTATAAATTCAGTGAAGAAAAAGTTTTACTCAGAAGGAAAAAAATCCATATGCAATGCTTCCATAAACATATTGTTCGAAACAGATCTTTGGCACTATAGGTTTCTTTTTTTTTTAGAAAAAAGCTAATAGGTCTACACCTACTCCCTATTTTGTGAATATAGCCTCTTTTAAACATCACAGGACCTTCATTTTGGTAAGATTGGACGTTCTTCGCTGGGCAAGGTTATTTCATAGATTTCATAACATATCAATTTCACAGCATTTGTGCCCTTGTGGGTCAGGCACTGTGGAAGCCCACTCATATACAGTAATGCTTGCCTGTTCTTTTTACAGACATTGGTAGGTCCTGCTGGTTTATTCTACTCTTCAGAAAATTCCAGGCAGGAAACCCAATTACTATCTATATTATCTATTAGCTGATGGCTATTCCAATATCACCTGTAGAGGTACTAAATTTTGTGACTCTGTGTGTGCCATTTTCTGCTCCTTGGGCTACAAAATATTATTGTAGGGTTTAATCATATTAGGTTTGGCAGGAGGATGCATTGGAGCTGTTTTATTTTTGTTGTAAGCTGGTAGTAACATGACNATTTCTATAGTGCCTTAGTTATTTCATTTTCTCCCATTCTCTCTCAAGCAGCTTATTTCCAAACTTTGGGGCTCATTCTGTCCTAGAGAGAAATATATATATATAATTTGTGGTCTTCCTTAATTCCAGCATCCTTGTCAAGCTGTCTTTGCTGACCTATGCTGTGTTCTCTTTTCCACCAGTCAATGCACTTAGTAGGTTTCTCTTGCACATCCTGCTTACTCCTGCTGGGTCTCGAACAGCAGATTCTTTCCCTCCCCTCTGATACACACAATATTGCCACTTCAAGCTACCCATAAACATTCCAGGAGTGCTCATCAAACTCCTCCTCCATTGCTTAATGCTTTTGCCCTTTTAGATGTTTACGGCTATAAAGCAAGTGTTTTAATTAGGCATGAAGTTTCTCAGTGTCCACATGACACTCAGCCTGCCTGTGGTCAGGAAACCTTGAGGCCATGGCATCATCCCAAGTCCATCAGGGCAGCTCACCCTGCCTCACGCCATGCCATCAGCATCAAGACAAAACTAACAAAACTTACTCTTGAGTACTCAAAGCATTGTAAACTTTTCTTCAGGAGTATTAAACCTAATTTATAAAACCAGGTAGAGAAACTGCAAGTTATTTTGTACTGAATATTGCAGTATCATGCTACAAGGAATCCTATGCTAATAGAAGTAACATTGGCAAGAATAGGATTTTTACAGTCTGAGCACCTTGTCTCAATCGGTGATAGAATTAGGAAATAAAGGATCACCTGCTACTTGCAGATGGCTACAGTCATGTCTTAAAATATAATAGCTCTTTAAGTTGAGTTCTATTCCTAGTGATTTCATGGATTCTCCATTTTATTTTCTTGGCAACAGTATAGAAATGCTTTGTCCCTGTCTGCTTTTGGATTTATATTTTGTTTGCTTCTTTTTTCTAAGAAAGCCCCAAAATTTATTTTTATATTGTTTAGGCTTTATGGCTATAAGCAATAGGTTATATTGTTTATCCCTGTATGGACCAAGTCTGGTCCTGCCTAACATTTGAGGCCAGAAAATTTGGGCCAAGTACTATCACCTATTAAGGCCTCTCAGATTGGCAGACTCTGACTCTGTCATATGTAATATCTTTTGAAATCAGTCAAGATTATCTTGTATATAGTAACTATACTGAAGTAGCCTTGTCAGGATAATTAGTCCTTGTCATGGACTAATAAAAAAGAGTGGGGAACATGTAGTGGGAAGTTTAAACAACAAGAAATCTCACCCTTAAAAGCCATTTAATCTTTATGGCGGATTATATTCAGAAAGGAACAATCTGTACTGCTAGCTAAGAATTTTGGTATACAATACAATATTTTGTCCTCAGCATAAATCTATATGTAACTAGAAAAAGAGTTTCTTCACCTTTTTATTAGTAATCCATATCATCTCTAGTTGTGAACATTATTTTTTAACCTGCAAAATTCTGGGAATTTCCAAATTCATGGGGGGAAAAACACAAAGGAAGCTTTCACAATGCTGGAAGAACTATCCTGGGAATTCCTATAAGGAAAGAGGCTTTTATAGTGCTGTTCCAGATGTTTTAGAGTTCATCAATCTGTGTGCTTCTTTGTTTCAGTGCACTGGCACTGACAGAAGAGGGGCTGTCACAAAGCTAAGAGGGAACTGAAGGTAATGAACTGTGTTTGGGGAGGCTGTAATCTCTCGCTTGTTAGATTGTTTTCAAGAAAGTCAACTCTACACAAACAGGAATAACAACAGCAACAAAAAGAAGGAACCGCCTCCCTCCCCCACAATTAGAGGCTCTATGCATCCCATCATCAATGGATATATTTCTTTCCCTTGTTGTCTCCAACCCATTGATGTCTTGGAACATTCCCTACTCATAATAGCACGCTAGCAAAGGGCTACAAAATTTTCCTGGACAAAAAGTAAAATTGATTTAATCTAATGTAAACTTTAACATGAACTTTCATTAAAATCAGTTAAAATAACTACTCTCAATCTATGCCAAAAAAAAGTTTACCTATTGGAGTTTTTGAGAACTCTTAAACTATTTCAAATGGCCTTCTGAAAGAGCTTGAAAACCTGGCTTTGCCAACCGGCTTGGGCCCCTGATGGGGGTGTCCCATTTTGGAGGTGGCTAGTAGATAAATTAACAATCCCACCTCCACCCCATCTATTCACTGGTTCTTCTCATCCACTGTAATATTAACTTTAATATTTTAATGGTCATTGGTTCTTTTTGCCCATGGTAATATTAAGCTTAATATTTTAACTTTTAACGCCCAATGCTGTAAAGTTTTTATCCTGTAATTGTCTTATTCTGTTATTTATGGCATTGTAAGCTGCCCAGAGTTATTTGACAGTGAGATTGGCAGTATACAAATTTAATATAAATAAATACATTTCCAGAGATTTACCTACAACTTTCCAGACCATGGGTTTGACATGGTAGTTCAACGATTAAGATGCTGGGCTTGTTGGCAGAAAGTCAGCAGCCCAGGTTCTAGACCTGAGCACCACATGATGGGGTGAACTCCCATTCTCACCCCAAACTCCTGCCAACCTATCAGCTCAAAAGCATGCAAATGCAAGTAGATAAATAGGTATCATTTGGTGGGAAGGTAATAGTGCTGTGTGATGTCATACTGGCCACATGACCCTGGAAGTGTCTTTAGAGAGTGCTGGCTCAATGGCCTTGAAATGGAGATGAGCACCGACTCCTATAATTAGCAACAACTAGCGGAGTAAAACTTCCTTTCCCTTTACCTTCCAGACTACACAAAATCTTGAGATTTAGCAGATGTTGTTTAATCTGTACAGGTGTTGCTTAGTGTGATAATGTGTGCACTCTCTTCTGATGGAAGAATAGGATATAAATAAAACTAGGAATATTAAGAGAACCAGAGGGACATTTTCGAATATATAGGAAAGCAATAGAATCAGTCTAAAAAGCATAGGCCACCCAGAGCTACCCAGAGCTTAAAAATAAATAAAATAAATAAATAATGTGTGTGCTGTGTAACACCTAATTTGTACTCTTTAGAATCCTGTTAAATCTATAGTTGTCCCTGTCCTAATTTTTAAGGCATACTAATAAGAATGTGAACTGTTTTTCTATTTTAGGAATACCGTTAGTATTGAATCACGTGCCCAATTTATATCAATTTGGGTTAAACTAGCGATTTTATTGAGTTTATCACATGCTACTCATAACGCCTATGTTTTTATTTTATTCTACAGCTGCTCTGTTCTTTGTTTAATGGAGAAGATTTTTATCATTATTTGATCCCAACCAATCAGTGAATTTGTCTATATACTGATGCCAGTGAGAATCCAAAATTAAAGCTTGTACTTCTAGAGTAGTGCCATAGGTTTAGAGATGATACGAATACAGGCAGGACATCATTCTTCTCTCTCCAAGGAACCAGAGTTTATTACAAATTTAATAAATACAAAAATAAACTTTATTTTATATTAAACATGGTGTGGTCTCTGCATTTCTCTTAGCCTCTGTATTTCTTATTCCTATATTTCGACTTCTGTTCTCATTCTATAATTCAAAAAGTTGTTTTATATTCTTATCTCCATTTTTATGCCTGTAGCTGTAACTTGTACTAAGATTCAAATTATTCTATTTCCCCATATTAATTTATCCTATGTTTTTCTAGCTCAGCCCAATATCCGTGCCAGCCCACTCAAAGCCGCTGTCCCCAGCGTGCTCAGATTATGTGGCTTTGCTGCCCTTTGACTTTTGTTCTTGATTCCAGGGTTTACTTTTTCTATTATCTTAGTTTGGTAGCTTTACTTTACTGCTTAAGTTCTTAACTCTAATCTATAGCTATAGCTTTGCTTTCTATATTCTTGGCCTACCAATTCATTATAAACTTTAGTCTTAACTGACATCTTTTTCTTTCTACTCCTTTCCCCTGATTCTTGTTACACAGCTAGTATCTTCTACCCTTGCCCTTCCCCTCATCAGCCTGCACCAAAGTCACTTTGAGGTACTGCTTTCAGGAGCAGGACTGCTGTTTCTTTCGTTGCCACACGTAAAAAGATTTATGGATTCTGTTAGGTTATTGATTAACCATTTGACCATGTCAAAATGCTATAAAAACAGTACAAAGAAAAAGGTAGCATTCATCATCTATCATTGCCCATGCAGTTAGGTACAACCTGTTGTAAGCAATCTATCCTCTTCAGGATGGTCTTTGATGTAAAAAGTATTGTCTTCCTAGTAATATGCAAATTTGTTCCCTGCAAAAGTATAACAATTTATGCTTAGTGTCACATTGTTTCTTAAATCAGCCCTTGTACACTGTATAGTTTATAATCAAACACAATATGTATGATATATCGGCTCATTAATGGGAGCTGTTCTCCCAAACTGTTGGTGTGGCTGCTGGATGATTAATGTTGTAATATGTGTTAGCCTCTTCAGTAGCCTCTTTGGTTGATCTACCTGGTTGGTCCAGTTTGTTTCTCCTGGCCTGATACTGGGTCCTCTGGCCACCATGTCTCTTCTACACACCTCTTCAGCTAATTGCCAGAAATCCCAAGGCCTCCCTCAGATGACAGCAAGTACTCCTGAGCCCTCCTCTGTATGAATGCCAATATTTCTGAGCTTGCTAATATATGTGAAAGAACCCAGCTGACATCTTCTTGACTGTCCCATTTATGTTTGCATGCTTTGCTGCTAAATTTTGCAGCCTCCTCACTTCGTCATTCTCTCACTAAGACCTATTTTTTTTGTCCAGTCTTCTGCCTTTTGTTTTCTTCTTTTATCTTCTGTTCTTTCTTATAGAAAGTAAGTAAGTAAGTAAGTAAAAATAAAATGGCAGGGTGGGTTCTTAAAACTAAGGATGTGAAAGGAAACTACATGGAAATTCTTGACACCATGGCTATTCTCTGACAAGAAAGGACAGGATGCTTATTCAGATGTTTGCTTCACCCTCCCTTTCTTAAAAAAAATCAGAGAAATATTCAGCAGTCTGCAAAAAGACTTCAGTTCTACTTTCATGCATTCATTAAATAAATCCAGCATGCAAGAATAAAGAAATGGTAAATGTAGATTGTGCCAGATAAAACTTACCGGATTTATTATCAAAGGTTATCATGAACCTTAAAATTGTATTTTCAAAGCAATTCCCAGGGAAAGAGAAGCCAAGTAGGGAACATGGTGACACAATGTTGTGATGCCAGCCCTGCCCCTTTTGTATGCACACACATTTACATTTGTTTGTTTGAATTTATTAGCTACCCAGTTCTAATGGACTGTGGGTGGTATATATACCTAGAAAAAACATAAAAATAGATAAAATACAAAAGGACAGGGCTACATCCACCATTTTGCTTGTTTTGACAAACGCACATCATACATTCAACTAGCTGGAACTCCACATTAGGCACCAGCTTTTATAGGGTGATCAGACAGCCCCAATTTTGAGGAACATGTTTTGAACACTGAATGCACCAAACCAGAAAAATGTTTTGATTTTCAAGAGTTCATTTCAATTGGACTACAGCTGCAGTGTGAGCAACAAGAGGCCTTTGACAGCAGCAGCAAGCAGACACAAAACACAGTGCAAGAAACCAATTCCAGCAACTGGTCTGTCACATACTAAATAGGACTAGAGGCCAGTAAAGAGTTATAGTTTTCAGTATCTCTTTGTGTCTTCTAGTGGTTGTTTGGAGTTTTGCCATCCTGGTGGTGCCTGGGCAAGGGCTCAAGGTTATGGAATAATATCAAGAAATATGTGCAGGTACATAAGTTAATGTGCCTTAGTTTTTACTCTTGGCATTCTGGTCACTCTAGGCCAGGGGTGTCAAATTTGCAATGTCCTGTGACGTGTCGTGACGTATCGTGATTTTTTTTCCATTGCTGGCAATGGGGTGAGCGTGGTTTCGCCATGACGCATCCGGCCCACGGGCCAACAGTTAGACACCCCTGTTCTAGGCTTTAACACTCAGTCATCCCCCAGAAGAAGAGCAGTTCAGCAAAGAGGTAAAGTTCTAAGGGGATAGGAAACACGTCCAAGAAGGAAAATTCAGATTAAAAAATGGTGTCTTGAATGATCTGATCAGGTATCTTACATATTATTTCTATAGTAATTATAGAAAGGTTGAGCCTTAGAGAAATCAGCCTGAGGTTAGGATTAGATTTTCTCTGGCCTTTTCTAAGACATATCATAGTCTCTTTCTTTCTTTCTTTCTTTCTTTTTTTCAAGAATTTCATAGCAAGTAGAGAGGAGAGTTTGGATCATCACAAACCCAAATTCTTCACTACTCCAAGAAACATTTGCAAACTGTCTACAGTGTTTTCTGAAAAAAAATTACTCAAAACATAAAAGCTACATGACATTAGCAATATACTAATATATTTTCCAGGAGGCATAAAATATTCATGAAACTCTTCTTCCCCAGTTTGGTTTAATGTTAATTAATATACACCCCATGATGGCTCTGTACTAGAATTCCCTGAGCAGTATACTTTCTGATTCAATGTTTTGTGGATTTTTCAGAAAGGTATTTGGTCTGCAAACTTGCTGGATTATCTGTAAAGCCAACAAAAGACAGTTACTGCATGAAATGAAGAGAGCACTTCTGCATGCTAATGACTTCAATGTCATAACAACAATTCAGGACAACAGTACAGTTTGCCTTTGCAATGGAAACTAATTTTCTCCTTGGTACATATTCCAGTACAAAATTATACCCTGTGCCAGCCTGTAATCTGCTTTGGAATACCTGCATACAAGTTTAATATGCTTTGTTTTAATTCATTCTATTGTGATATCCTTCGGTATGGCACATCCGTATGTTCTTCATGATAAGACACATTACATATTATCAACTTTCTGTTTCTAAAAATATTACACCTTACCAAAGCAATCTTATCTCTATTTAACAAAAAGCACAACAGAATTCAGAGTGAGCAATTTTTGAAAATAACGTGCATACAATTGTACTACAAAGCCAATAATAATGATGATAATAACCTTGACATGATTGTGAGCTTTGAAGGAATTTAGAGTTCAGTCCAAACTCCATTGTGACAGCCTGGCTCTATATATTGTTGAGCAAAGATTCTATTTCAGATTATATGTTTCCATATAGCTTCAGATGATCCATGTAAAAGAGATGGGATAGCCTGGCAGATGTTTTTGATGTTTGATATGAATGCCCTAACTTGTTCAGTATTGTTGACAAAGGAATCAGTGCGATGACAAAAGTAGTGGTGATTACCTCTCACTATATTGTTGAGAGAGACACTCTTCTGATAAAACAACTCCTCTGATGAGACCTGTCCACTATGGCATAGCTCTCACTTTCCTCAGAGCACACAAGCTTCACAACCACATCAAGGCATTGCTTCACTGATGGATTATTGTTAGTAGTATTATGGTTGGTTGCATAGTCAGATGTTTAAACTGGATTTGGGATTTTTTTTATCCACCTATTGAGTCTTTCCCAAGAATCTGGCTAGGCAGATATTGTTTGATGGTATCATAGTATTATTATTATGCTGCTTGACTCCCAATAAGTTATATATTAAACTAGCTGGCAAGATTGTGTTCAACCCTGACCAGTAGTTTTCAGTTAGTCCATATCTGGACATTATTGAATTGAATTGAATTGAATACTTTTTTGGCCAAGTATGATTAGACATACAAGGAATTTGTCTCCGGTGCAGAAGCTCTCAGTGTACATGCAACTATTGCAAATTATTCATTTTTTTTAAAAAAAAGATAAACATTGTTTTCTTCTGATCTCCAAAATATTATCTTCAGATATTAGTCTTCCATCCATCAAATTGAGCACTTTGGCTATTGATCCCTGAATGTCATTTATCAGTGGATGTCATTTTTCAGGTCTTTACAGCCATTCTGCGTTCATCTTTAATATTATAATACAAGTTTGGAAGGGAATGTCTTCCTATTAATTCTGGCATCCCCCCCCCCCCGCCCATTAGTCATGTTTGCAAATAATTGGATCATTCTGGCATGATTTTTTATGATGTTGCTCATTAGTCATGTAGTAAACAGTCATTGAACTGTCTGTTACTGTTACTGTCTATTCAAGTAAAAGTGCTCTTAGATTTGATCAACTTTTTTTAAAACAAGTTTTATTAAGTTTCCAATTTTACAAAACTCCAAGTGTTAAGGGAGCAACATGGTGATTGGGTAGTCCATAATCCAATAACAAGCTCTTTCATACATATGTCAGGTTACATCATCAAAAATTTCCTCTCTATTTCTCTTGGTTATTATATCACATTCAAATTAATAGATTGCTAGTTATAACTCAATCGGTTAAGACATTTATCAATATATTTTAACTTATACACCTCCATGTCCTGTTTTTAAATTTTACCTAATTTCAGTTACAGTATTCCAGTTAGCTTAATATCCATAGTATTTAGATTTCGAGTAGCCCAAAGTTCCCTTAGTTCATTACAAAATAGTTATCATATCTAAAATACACTTATTATTTACTCAGATAAATTCTTACTTTATTTCACAAACATATTCTATTTCTCATCCTAATACTTCATCACTTACTAATAAAATAACCTTTATCATCTCAATCCAACTTCTATATTATAATTCAAAACTATTATTCTATGACTATTTTTATTTCCCTTATAGGTCTAAATACTAAATACTAAATTAGTTAGTATTTTTTAAAATCTCCTTAGCCCATTAAATGAGATTTTAAGCTCTTCCATTATAGGTCACATGAAGAAATCCCATTTTTTAAGTCTAACTCTAGCTTTCCTTTTGTGCCAAGCAGGCTGCCATAACAGTGCCTTTAAATCCTCATGTGGATCTCCCTTCATACACATATCATTTGAATCAAGGGAGACCATCCAATTTCATAATCATTATGAAATAAACAGGTTTATTTAATATATATTTTAATTTGGTTTTTAGATATTTATTGTATAGCTCTGTTTTTACTTACCTGTAAGCCGCCCTGAGTCCCTCGGGAGAAGGGCAGGGTATAAATTAAAGTATTATTATTATTATTATTATTATTATTAGATTGTTGGCCTAATAATTCAAGTCTCCATATTTGGCTTAATATATTTGTCGTCAGTTTAGTCTGGTCTTCTTCTTCCGGTTTCAGCTGATTTAAGTAAAAAGTCATGTTCAATGTTGTAGTTGTTGTTTAGTTGTCTGGGTTATCTAGGTTCTCAATGTGCTGTGCATGTAGGTCTTCAGCACCTTCCATCTTAGTGTTGCTTTCTTCAGTTTCTGTTGCTGTTAGAATTGCAGATTTTTTAGTTAAGATCAAGATTTGGTTATCGGGGTTCTCAGTAGGTTGTAGCTGGCATTCTTTAAGGTCCACTTTAATGTTAATTCCTTCTTCTTCTGTTGCCTTTTGGATTGTAAGTTCATCAGTTGAAATCTGGGCTGCATTTTGTCGCTTTAAGGTGGCACCTTTATCTTTCAGTCTGGAATTCATTAGCTCAGTAGCCTCAAGGATTTTTTCAAGTATAAGTTTGTAGTTGAGTTGTGGGTAGTATACTTCCATTTCTATGGTGTTTACAGATAGTCCTTTAGTGGAGGCTATTTTTGATAAAAGTCAATAAATGTCCACATCCACTATAAAGAATTGTTTTCACCACCCAGCTGTTTCAAATTCTTATCTTTTTTGATAGTGCCAAGGACAAATCTTAGTCTCACAGGTCTCCCAGTCAAAAAGAAATTCACTTGCTGTACCATATTTCACCACAAGATGTCCCCAGTAACATGTAAAGTCTTTTCCCAAACTCTAGTTAGGCTTTTATCCAGTTTAAAAAGATATTCTTATTTTCCCCAGCTTAGCAGATAGGTAAGGTAATAGGTCCCTGTAGGAATAGGAACCTTTTGGGACCCCAAATATCCCAAAATTACAAGTCCAATTATTTAGTCATTTAGTTTAGTTGTTCTTTTTTTCCCATAGCTTTATATTCCCAGAGTAGGCAGAAGCCGCCAAATTAAGAAAGGGGAAAAAATTTCCAAAGGCTTTTATAGGAAAGTAGTTGGGATGCAAGAAAGGTAAGGTAAGGTCTCACCCAATTCCTCCGCGTTGCTTTCATTGTGCTCAGTAGTGCTTTTGGCTTTTGGCTGGTACAGCTTAGTGATTGGCCATGTTAATGGCCGATCTTTTCTTCGTCGGTCCAAAGGAGCTGCCTCGGTTCAAACAGAAGGGCTGCCACCCTTCTGTGATTTGTTGAGGGTCCTCCTCAGCAGTGGTCATCCCTCCAGGGCGACTTTCAACCCTTTTCAGGGTCTTCCAACAAAGGAAAACCGGATGACAGAGAGACCGCTCTCTCTGTCCGTCCGCTGGCACCGCGATCGCAAACCGGAAGCCCTGATCAACTTCTATGTCCTTCCACTTTTTATTGAGTTAGAATGGTCCATGTATGGTCCAAATACTACCTTCTATGACTTGTTCAACAAACCATAATTTAAAAACACCTGGCATAACCTAGCCAATTTGTATTTATATAATTATTCATTCTGCTAGCTTGTGTTGCTACTGAAGCAATACCAAAGTCAGTGGGATGCATTTCCACAACATCTCCTAGTATCATATCTAATTATTTATGAAACTTAAAAAATATCATAAATTTACAGCTCAAGAATGAAAAAGCAAGCGCTATTAAGGCGAAAATAGTAGTTCAGAACTGCTTCATTAAAAATGTGGCACTTAGGTTTTCAAACTCTCTTTATGAGATAAAAGCCCCTTGTAGAGAATGCAATTACCTGGGTTGGGTGAACAGAGATGCCATTTCATGCCATTTTCAAATTTTACATAAAATACAGGTTGCAATCACCTGTTACAAAGCAAGCACACTCTGTTTAAATAATGTGGCTTGCTGTCAGATTGCAAAGGTAACATTGCATTGCATTCCATTCTCTCTGGACGTAGGCAGATTGACTCATTCAGCCGGCGTGAAACACAGCCCTTTTCCAAAGAATACCTTGCATTTTATTGGAGACAATACCAGAGCCTTTGATATCCAACCACAGCCAAAACACCACGATGGTCCAGTAAGCCTTTGATAGTCAACACTGAGAATAGGCATATTATCCGGGTAATATTTGGTTCAAGCATTCCAAGAAGCTCTCAACAATATTGTCCTCCCAATCAGTGATGCCAATCGTACTGACTGGATGTTTATACTTTTAATAAAAGGGGAGGCTAAGCTCTCTACTGAATTGCTCAAGAGCAAGGGATGAGCAGAGGCCATTGAGCTCCTACTTCCATGTAGTCTAAAAAGGATATCCAGTTTCAATTGATTTATTGGTGCTTTTGTTAATGCATGAAATGTACCATTGAGAAAAGTTAGCACTTCTAGTAAATGACAGTATTAGGAATAGGCCTGGAGTTTTCTATTGGGTGTCATGGCTCATAAATAAGTATAAGATTGACATCATTATTAACCCACAATGCAGTCTAGCACTGCCTATTATGTTAGTCCAAGCATCAAGATGCTTATTCAAAGGCCAGCAGAGAGAAAGAGAGACTTAATTTTAGGGCTTGTTAAAATTGTAATATCTTTTGATAGCTGAATATAACAGGCTTATCACTCAATCTTTCATATTTATGCAAACATAAAACTCAGTGTGCTCAATGGAAATTGCTGTCAGGTAAGAACTTGAGGATCTTTGCCTGAATCACTGCGACTACCTTTTGAGAGTATATAGTTCATTTAAATCAAGGGAGGTACGTTTTCCCTACTGAGAGTAATCTTATGATGAAATGCTTATGTGTGTCTATGCAAAAATCAGTTTTGCTGAGTTCAGTGCGATTACCTTCAAGTTATGGTGTGTGGGACTGATACCTTTTATAAAATGAATTAGTTTAGGATCAAGGAATAGGGAAATCCCAGTTGCAATCCAACTTTAGCCACTAGGTAATTTGAAGCCAATCTCTCTCCCTACCTAGCCTACTCAAAGGATTGGTGATGTAAGAATAAATAGGAGGAAGAAGTCCTATGCCTGCCATCTTGAGCTCCTCTGTGAGATTAAGGATACAAATCTAATACATTAAGGGGGGATACTAGAATGGTACCCATGAAGAAAAACACCTACATCAACAATCTTGTGGTCACAACAGAACAATCATGTTCTCATATTTTACTAAGACATAATGTCTTTGGTTTTGATTTAACATGTGATATGAATCCAACCTTTCAGATTTTTACCACATAGTTCATGATTTAAGGTGTTGTGAAAATACAAGCAATTGTGGTTTATTTAACAGACAATGGTTTAGCATATAGTGTAAACTCAGTTAAAGTGGATAGAGCAAATTGAATGGCTAAAAGCCTCAAACAGAGTTCCTTGTTCCTTCAAAAACTCAATTTTGAAGGTTGCTTCCTAAACCAATGAAACAGCCAATCTTTCTTAAAGGTCTGGCCTTTGGCCAGGCTGTATTGAATGAGACACGTTGATAATGGTGATGGAGATCTTGCATATCTTGCATACAGTATCTCCATCAAGGTCATCTTCCTTATTCTCTACAGGTCAATTAGCAATCTTAATATTTGTTATAATTGACATATTGTACCATAAATGGGAAATATGAACTTAAAATACCCAAAGCACAGGACACATTAAAAGTTCATAGCCATTCTATGAGGAGTACCCCAATCCAGCTGCAAAGCCATGGAGCAATGACTCACAGAATTTTAATTTTGAAACATTTTGTAATAAAAATGTCATAAAAGCTTTGTTCATTTGGCTATTGAATTCCTGAGAGCAATGTACAATACTTTGCAGAGCATTTGTTATTATTAAAATGTCTTGAATTATTTTACATTACTTCTAATCTTTCAGACTATCAGCATTGATACTAGAAGGAAGGAAGGAAGGAAGGAAGGAAGGAAGGAAGGAAGGAAGGAAGGAAGGAAGGAAGGAAGGAAGGAAGGAAGGAAGGAAGGAAGGAAGGAAGGAAGGAAGGCTCTTTCATCTGTTAAGATGAATTAAAGATGGCTCCTGTTTCCAAAAAGGGGTAGGATGACAGCGCAAGATTCAAAACACTGAAACAGCAAATGTAGCTTCTTGCTAGTTTAAGGACTCCTTGCATTGTCACATAGAATTAAGTTTGCTGCTTTCCCCAGACAGAAGAGGGGAGCTTTTGTTCTTTTGTAGATGCCAAGAGCATCTGTCATCCTATCAGCTGTTTTTGCTCATTCTTCAGGACCTTGGTCTTTGAAGCCATTTCCCTTTTGTTGCCATGATCTAAAAAAGCCTGGCAATATAGGCATTCCTGTCTCCATGGGCACATATTTTATTGCAAGGCGCTGACATGGAACCTTCTCCCATTTGTAATGATAATTATTGCCCCAATAGTCAGGCCACTTTTTCGCACAGTTGTATGTGTGTGGCTAAATGACTCATTTTTGCACTTGCAAGAGTAAACAGTGCCACTTCAGTGAAGGCAGGGAGGGGGAAAAAACAGGCAAGTTTCAAAAGAGTAGCACATTTGAATGATTTGGAAGAGTTAATTTTCGGAACTTGATTTATGGCTGCAACCCAAAAATAGGTGAGTTGAACAAAGCTGGGAAATTAGAATGTTCTCCCTCTCTATAAAACACCTTTGAGGGCAAGACCTAGCTGTTCCCCCCAGCCTTTGGGGACAGTCTGTTAGTTACTGGAACTCTGCCCTGGATGTACTTCATAATTGTCTTTTGAGATGTTTAATGGAGGTTGGGGTGCAGCCAAGTGAGTTTTTTGTGATGTATGATTCTTGATGTTTTTTTTTTATTTTATTTTTGTCTATCACCCAGAGTTTCCTTGGATAGATGGGCAGCCTCATAAATGTGATAATTTACAGACATAAATTTGGGGAGTCAAGACTTGAGGGAGTAGCTTATGGCAAGAGTAAGCTAGGGCTACCACATCTTAGCAGCAGAAATCCAGACAACCACCTTATAACAGTCAAGAAATGCAGAAAATCCATTAATGCCATTAGTGGTTATCCAGACTATTGCAATCCCCATTTTGTATTTGTATAATACAAAATACAAGGGATCTTGGTAGCTCCTTAAAAATGTGGAGCTGAGAAAAGATGATTGACAACTCCTTGTAACTATAGATTGGACTGATATTGGGCAGGAACCAGTGGTGGGATTCAGCCAGTTCGCACCACTTTGGCAGAACTGGTAGCTAATTTTTTGTTGCCCAGGCCCAGAATGGACTTCCAGAAGCGGCATCAACATAGAGAACTGGTTGTTCACATATTTGAATCCCATCACTTGCAGGAACTAAGGGACAGAGCAGTGCACACTGATTGGAATAAAGAAAACCTTTTATTACAATATACTGACATCGATCCAGCTTATGATATTATATAAATATAGTAGCTACATTTAAGCATTTAACTGTTAGCACTTAGAATTGGACAACTTCCAATTGGCACAATTTTCTCATCATTTCAACTCAGAATCCTCTGCAATCAAGTCTGAAAACAATTTTTAATAATCTGCATTTCTTTTGCCCTCAGGCAGGCAGGAAACATCAACAGTTCTCGTCCAGCTGACCAATAATAGCAGAAGGTTTTTTTAAAAAAACAACAACCCAGGATTTAAGTAGTGTTCTATCTCCTAAGCTGCCACAATTCTTGGAGTAAACAAAAGTCCATTTTACCCTCCCTTTCCATAAAAGAAAGAAAATAAATTGTTAGGGGCCTCTCTCATGAGCTGTTGCTAGAGGGGCAACATGTTTGAAGACATTATTCTTTCTTTCAGTTTCTCTTAAAAGGTCTCTGCTGCTTTAAAAATGATGTGGTGGTATTTTTGCAACTACTGTAGGCATTTTTCATAATAATGTTAACTATGTTTGCATGTTATAGAGTGCATTTGGGAGGGGAAAAGAGAAAAATGTCTCTGGCTGTAGACCCAAAACTCAACCAGAGAATAACATTCTGCATTCAAGGCCCATGAAAGAGTATCCCCTCATCTCTTTATGAAAGGATATTAGAATAAAAACTCTCTTCATGTTGGATGGGAGGCTATTTCAAAGGAATGGTATGGCTGCCAAGTACATTTAGCTCCCAGCTTTCATCCCTTAACTTTCCAAGAAAAAATGATCAGAAATAAGGCCTGCTGGATTGACTGCACCCGACAACAGACTCTTTCCAAAAATTAAAAGGAAAATAAGTTGGTAATAGAGCAGAATGAAATAAATGGACTGAAGGCTAAAACATATAAAGAACGGTTTCTGGAATCAGGTATGTCTAGTTTAATGAAGAGAAGGACTATGGGTGACATGATAGCAGTGTTCCAATATCTCAGGGGCTGCCACAAAGAAGAGGGAGTCAAGCTATTCTCCAAAGCACCTGAAGGCAGGACAAGAAGCAATGGATGGAAACTAATTGAAGAGGGAAGCAACCTAGAACTGAGAAGAAATTTTCTGATAGAACAATTAATCAGTGGAACAGCTTGCCTTCAGAAGTTGTGGGTGCTTCACCACTGGAAGTTTTTAAGAAGAGATTGGTCAACCATTTGTCTGAAATGGTATAGGGTTTCCTGCATGAGCATGGAGTTGGACTAGAAGACCTGTAAGGTCCCTTCCAACTATGTTATTCTGTTAAATTTTATGTATCATATACTTGAGCCTTTAGAGTTATTTCTATTTTATTTTATTTTATTTACTATCTAGATATGGCAGCTCTAGAAGTTATTGAGATGTTTGGAGGACTATTTCTGTAAGGATTTATCAGCATGACCACCAGGTATATCAAAACATCTGGGGTACAGCAGTATCCCTAGTTTTGAAGAAAAATAGCTTCTAAAGCATCATGATGATCTCCAGGAAGGGTTTTTTTGGGGGGCGGTAGTCATTCAAATAAATTATTACTTCCATCCCAATGAGGATTATGGCATTTGTAATCCAAAAATCATCATTAGAGAAGGTATTTTTAATGTCCTTGGGATGATAGAAATAGAAACATGAAAATAAAGGTAGCTAGCCAAGTAGAAAGATGGGCAGTTAAATCCTTTTATAATCTATTTTAGAAACTTAATTTTACTAAGTGACAGAGAATTATTTCCAGACCAGTAGTATGTAGAATCCTGGCCTTTAAAAGGTAGCTATGGTAACGACCATATCAGTTCAAGAGAACCCTTCATTTTCAGAAGCAGAAACCAAATACTCTGAAAACTTTAGAAACAGAATATGGAGCTCAGTTTTATACTGCTTAGCATCTCCAGACTTCAGAGATAAACTGTATCTGAATATAAAGTCTGCATTCTTGTAAATAACAGCCAGGATACCTTGCATTATCTCTAGCCTAGATAGCCAAGAGAAACAAATTTATTTAACAGTCAGTGAAGTGGTGTTGTCCCTAGAACCAGGAACCAATAAATCAGAGAGAACTTATTTAAACATAGTTATATAAAGCTGCAGTCCACACATCCATTTTTGTCTCAAGTTACTAGAAATCAGTTGCTCCATATGTAATGCACACATACATATAAAAAAAAACCCTGGTTTTTCTTCTCAAAGCTCAAGCTAACTTAGAAATGAGGTTTTAGGCATCTTAGTGAAGGTATGCAATGAGTGGGGGGGGGGAGTTTTATAATTCCTAGAGCTGTCTTAGAGCAACATCTAGTGGCATATGTTATTTCATCTGCAGACAGTACTGACCTCTGCAAACAAACCAAGCTGTCTTAAGCAGAGAAGAAGATATGGAGAATAATTATAGCTCCTGGTTCATTCAAATAATTAAATTGCTTGTAGCCAGTAGTGCTATTGGTATTACTAATAGTAGCACTAGTGTTTTAATCATACGTCTTTTTTCTTTTATAATTTAGGGTAATTTTTTTTTTAACTTTTATATCAGTTTTAAAAAAACAATGTTCACAGTGATATACCAATTTGAAGGCACATGGTTCTTTTATTGTTACTAAATTCAAAACTGACAGGATTCTTCATTTCCCACAAAAGAAGGAGTGCCTTGTTGGGCTTCATTTACAGAAAGAAAAAAATCCATAGAAAATTAAGAGAACCTGGAAAGCACTAGCTTTGAAAATGTCCCTCCTCCTTGTCCAGAAGCTCAGAAGAACATCTGCTGAATTATGAAAGAGAAGAAAATGGGGGGTGGGTAAGGTTTTATTGCATACATCCTATTTAAGAAAAAAAATTCCAAGTGGAATTCTGGTTCTTTCCTTTAATATTTGTTTTGATTCATTGATTTCGCTTCCCCAAAATAGATGAAAGTCAAAATGGAATGTGAGTTGGCCATTATTATTTTTTAAAATTTCTGTGTGCTTATAGCAATAACAGTTGACTTTATCCCATAGTGAGTGCTTATATACAGTCATTAAGGACACACATATATATTGTAATGGCATTTTCCTCTTTGTTATCAGTAGCCTGTACCTGTTGTTTTTGCCTCCATCTATTCTCTGTCTTAGGGCCAATTTGTTTCAGGTGTGACACCATTTCCTACTTATCCATATGCTTAAATCAGTCAGGGAATAATACCAAAAACAATCACCACTTTGAGAATACAGTACTTCAATCCACTTTCTCCAGGAAATATCTGGTATCCCATGGCATTACCATACCTTTTGCTATTGGTAAACTCTTTTAGATAGAAAGTCATAATTCCTACTCATTCTGTTGGTTCTTTTTGTTCCTTTTAGCAAACCATTAAATTATGTACTATTAAAATAGAGTAATTAGATCTTGAAAAGCTAAATTGTTTGTTTTGGCCTCTATGAATTCTAATCTGCTTCACATAGTGTACTAAGTTGTGATTGCTTAACCATGATTTCTTGATAAAACCATAATTGACTGGGTTTACAAAACATGCTACACCCGAATGACATAAAACCATCTTATAACTTAGCACACTATCTGATCCATCCTTTATGTTTGTACTACAGCCCAACTAGATTTAACTTGAAGGCCTATGTTCATACAAGATTTTTGCTCATTCCCTTTTTTTTCATCTTCAAGTAACTTGGCATGTGGGCATCAGTGGGCAGGATTCCTTTCTTTTTAGGTAGAAGTACCTCATTTTTCTTCATAAATAGTTATTCAGACTCAATCCTCCCAATATTCTTATTTCTTCCTTTCTGATACTTTTTATTTCCTTTAAATCATCTTCCATTTTGGCACTGGTAAAGACAACACTGACTTGATGGTACATTTTCAGATTAATATAAACTATCAAAAACATCACATAATTGGTGACAAATAATAATAATTTATATGTCACCTGATTCTCAGAAACTCTGGTAGTGTAAAAAAATCCTCTTATTTAGATCTACAATAAATTTATATATGCCAGAATTTAAATGGTTAAAGAAACTATGTATGTTTGTGATTTCAATTACTGAACTTGACTTTTTTTCAGGAGGCCTTCATTATATAGCAACAAAGCCTAATTACTATAAAAATTGGGAAATGCATTTGAAAGTCTTCTTGTCAGGTGTTATATTACAATTTTGTCACCTCTTTCTGTAACTTATCCAAAGGGCAAAATTATATTGTAATCACTTGGTGCTTGAGTAAATCTATTAGATTGTAATCTTAAAAATGAGATACAGTAAGGTGGCATTTATATTATTCCTTCTCTTGTTCATAATTATTTTCACCAGGGTTGAATTTGTTTTGCTGTATTATTATTTTTTTCATTGTTCCCTCCTGGACAAACTTTAATAGGCCTTAAATCTCAGATGTACTTTGAAAAACTATCTACAGTAAGTATCTCTGGTTTAACAGAGTAGCTGGTGTTCCAAGAAGCCGTAAGAACTCAGGAATCTTGAACACAAGAAATCTCCCCTCCTATCCAAGTTATTTTAAACAAGCCTGTTGCCAAATCCCCAGCCAGTAGGAGGGGCTTTAAGGGGCAGTTTCCTCCATCCATTATGAGGTATTCAATAAGAAAAAAAATCAACTTTTAGGAAGGACCCAAAAAGAGAATTTTACCACTTGCATTAAGAAAACAATAGCCATACAAGCTATTTTTTTTTTCTTCTGTTCAGTCAATCGTGTTCAATCATATCCAATTCTTGGAAACTGCCTGACAAGTCCTTAATGTTTTCTTGGCAAGTTATTTCAAAAGTAGTTTGCCATTATCTCCTTCCTAGAGCTGCAAGATGGCCCAGGATCATCCAGCTGGTGTTGTACTTTAGGGTCTAAAGTGGGACTAGAATTCATAGTTTCCCAGTTTCTAGCCTGATGCCTTAACCACTACACTGGCTCTCTAGATAACTATATAGTCGATATTATATAAGAATACAATATTATACAGATACCTAAATAACTATAAACAGGAATCTATGAATATGAATTCCCTGTGCCTGAGAATTTTGTTCTGATATAGTAATTAATCCTCTCTCACACACCGCAGAGCAGCTCCTTGCCATGCATTTTAAAATACTGACCCAGCCAATATCCCCATCTTTTTGACAATGCCAACAACAACAACTGTCCCTGCAGGGCTGTAGGAGATGACCAGACTGAGTCCAAGGAGGGCTCAAACATGTCATCAGTCATGAGTCCTTTCACGCCCACAAGAGATCTAAGTCCAGCCTACCTTGAATTCCTTATCCACTGCCAAATTGCTTTGACTGTTAGTAGTTCAGATTCTTGTAGAGAGCTTAAGTTTGCAATAAACCATTTGAACTGCCTGGATCACTTAATTTCCCTGATGCTTGACAAGGACTTCATATACAGTTAATGGCTCCCTTCATCCTCTTCTTTGCAGTGGTTTTATCTTCCTTTCTGAACTGAACCTATTCCATCCTGGCCCATCTCAGTCCAGATCATTTTTCCTTTCAGTTTCCCACCCTGAGATCTTCTCCCCTCCAGTTAACTGGATGGTTTTCTCACCAATGAAGCCCTCAACCTCTCTCTGTCCCCAAACTGCCAGATACTTCTACTCAATCATTTGAAACTCAAACTATTGTTATTTTCCTGTAAAACAGAATAAAAAGCTAAAAATCTGAAAGCCATATATTCACAATTCATTGTTTATTAGACATGTGCTTATGCCGTTGTAATCAAAGTGATTGCTTACAAAGAAAAATATATAATATGAAACAAATATTAAAACAAACAAAAATACCATGGCACTAATGGCACTACAACAATACAAAAGAAGATGGAATAAAAGAGATGGCAAAATCAAGTCAAATCAGAGGAAAGCTCTCAAAATCAGCTGGGTCTTTGAGAACAAAACAACAGAAAGAGGGAACCAACCCAATTCCACAGGAAGGCCATTCCACAATATTGGGGATGCAATAAAAGTGTCTCCTCACCTCAGATTCCTGAATATCTAAAAGGATGAATTCTCTCCTTGAAAGATCTAACCCAGGGATGTCAAACTGCCGGCCTGCAGGTCGGATGCATCATGCCGAAACCATGCCCACCCCATTGCCGGCAATGGAAAAAAAAGTCACGATACGTTGCGACACGTCACGTGACATTGCGAGTTTGACACCCCTTATGTAGCTTATCAAGCTGAAACTGACTGGAGAAGACAGTCTTAGAGATGTCTAAGTGCCAAATCGTGAAATGAATTATAGTTCAAAAATAGCATCTTAAATTGGATCTGAAAACCAATTGGCAATCAATGTAGTGTCCACAAAACCAATTATTATGTTCTCTGCACTTTGGACCAACTAGATATTCTTTAAAGGCAGCCCTAAGTAAAATGCATTACAGTGGTCTAGATAAATAATGATGAAGGCATGAGTTACTGTTGCCAAGTTCTCCTACCCCACGTTAGGCCACAACTGCCACACCAGCCAGTGATGGGCATAAACTTCTCTGACCACTGTTTCTACCTGCTGATCCAGCAGGAGTCATGAATCCGGAAGAAATCTAGAGTTGTAAACTTGTTCCCTGATGGGTTTTAGGACAATAGTTATCAGGCAAGCTCAAGAACAACATAAAACAATCCTGTCATGCCTCCGTCCGAGCCTGACTCTGAGGACGACATGGAGTTCCCTGTTGAGGCCCAGGAGAGGATATCTGTGGCTTTGGAGGACTGTGGGGAAGAACAGGCTGAAGCAGGCCAGGGCTCTTCAAGGTTGGAACAGGGAAGGCAGAGCTCAGGCGAGGAGCAAGGCCCCTCCCCACCAGATCCCAGAGCAAGGAGAGCAGAAAGGAGGAGGGAACAACAAAGGCAGGCTCACTTGCTCGGGAGGAGAGCGTCACGCCCTACTTTACAAGACACACCTGGGGAGTAGGCATTTAAGGAGACGCTGTGGGGTGGGGCATTTGCCGGGAACAAACGTGAACTCTTGTGATGTGAGCTCTTGTACCTGGACTCTTTGTATCTTGGATCAAGTTTCTTTCCTGCTGAGTTTTCCTTGCTGTCTTCAGTTTTGCAGTTTGCAGATTACAGGCAAGCTGGGCGTTGCAAAGATCATACTTTGTTATCTGTGTTACTTTAAAGAACTGTTGAACTCAGTTGACTGTTTTATTGAACTTGTGCCAGCATATGTGGGGGCTGTTGGGTGAACGTTGGCAGTGCTTACAAAGACAATTATTCTGACCAGCTAATTGCTTTGCCTCCATTCGGGGCCCTGGGTCATCACAAATCTAGCCAAAGATCATTTCTTTATTTGCATATTCCATATAGACAGAATATTGCCAAAAATTATGCTACCTTATAAACTAACTGATACACTGTAGGAGATTCTAGGGAGTAACTACCTTAAATCTCTTTTTCTGTCTCCAATCTAGCTCCTGGCTATGTTGTCTCTTGTCTCAACCCTCTCCTTGGAATGTGCTTGCTCCTTCCTGGGAACTTGTGTCACTATAGTCTATCACCTCAGCTTACAAAATGAATAATTTCATCAATTCTTGAGACAAAAAGACTGATTTGTCACATTGAACATACTCTTTAAACAAGTGGTCCAAATGAACAATTGACAGGTAATCATTGCTCTCTTCTCAGATTGCATCTTCTGATCTAAGTACACAATTAAACAGTCCAGTAGTGTTTTTTATGTCCTGCATAAAAGTCAATCATTAGAGACTCTCCAGTAAGACTTGCTGACCAAAGTGCTTCCTAGCTATGAGCACGATCTCTTCAAACTTTCAGGGATAAACTGCTATACAAAGTTGGACCATGTGATTCAGCTCTTAAGATTCTTTGATTCTTTGATTCTACCTGTTGTCATGCTGAAGGTTATCATTCTGCAGAGAGGGAGAAGCATAATATGATGGTTTCTGGTAAAATCACCAATCTATTTTCAACCTATACTTCCATAGCTCTCACCTTGCTCTTTGCCTCTGCCTACATACTTCTTGCTTCTCGAATTATGGTACTTGCCAGAAATAGTACTTTAAGTAATGAGAAATGGGCCCTGGGACCTATTATGTCTTTGAATCACCTGTTTCATATTCATATTGATCTGAACAAGACAAATTGGGTGTCCAAAATCTTTGTAGGACACAGAATCTTATTCAAATTCAAAATTCCGACTATTATTCTTAGGCTATTTAAATGAGAAAATTACTAATCCATTTGAATCTGTCCCTGTCATGAGTCTTTGTGATTCACATATTACTGCCTACTAATAACCACAGCACTTCTGCTAGTCTTATTAAACCCCCTTCAAAAAAAATCTCAACTATAGTTAATTGCGAGCCAATAGATAAATCTGAAAAATACCACATAAAATCTTAGCAGTTCCTTAACTGTTTCCTCTCCAGAGGCTATCTCAAAAGAAACTCTTGTTAAAAACTCATGCAACTAACTGCAAAGATCAGAACAATCCATTGTCCACCAGAGATTATTTATATTATATTTATTTATATTATAGTAAAGTTGGAAGGGACCTTGGAGGTCATCTAGTCCAACCCCCTGCTCAGGCAGGAAACCCTATACCATTTCGGACAAATGGCTGTCCAGTTTCTTCTTTAAAACCTCCAGTGTTGGAGCATTCACCGCTTCTGGAGGCAGGTTGTTCCACTGGTTAATTGTTCTAACTGTCAGGAAGTTTCTCCTTAGTTCTAGGTTGCTTCTTTCCTTGCTTAGTTTCCACCCGTTGCTTCTTGTCCTGCCTTCAGGCGCCTTGGAAAATAGCTTGACTCCCTCTTCTTTGTGGCAGCCCCTGAGATATTGGAACACTGCTATCATGTCCCCCCTCATCCTTCTCTTCATTAAACTAGACATACCCAATTTCAGCAACCATTCCTTATATGTTTTAGCCTCCAGTCCCCTAATCATCTTTGTTGCTCTTCTCTGTACTCTTTCTAGAGTCTCAACATCTTTTTTACATCGCGGTGACCAAAACTGGATGCAGTATTCCAAGTGTGGCCTTACCAAGGCATTGTAAAGTGGTATTAACACTTCACATGATCTTGATGCTATCCCTCTGTTAATGCAGTCTAGCACTGTGTTGCCCTTTTTGGCAGCTGCAGCACACTGCTGACTCATATTTAGGTGATTGTCCACTAGGACTCTGAGGTCCCTCTCACAGTTACTACTATTGAGCAAGGTACTCCCTATACTATACCTGCGCATTCGGTTTTTCTTGCCTAAATGTAGAACCTTGCTTTTTTCACCATTGAATTCATGACTGAGGACATTTTTTTCCAGACAATTTTTTATTCACTGATGTCTTCAACTGTTTCCTGCCATTGGGTGGCTGAGTTATTCCCTTAAAATTATTTCTGAGGTATTTGTTATAAATGCAGCTCCATTCCCTTTGCATGAGTTATCTTCTACCAATTTCAACTACAAGGCTTAGGTCATTGATTGATTGACTTGCAGTTTTATCTATCCCTATGGTTGATTTCCTTGAATATAGCTGCATGACCTTTTAAACAAGATGACCTTACTTTTATAACCTTACTGCTAAAACAGGACGTTGCTTTGAGCTGAGGATCCTGGATGGTTTTATATCCAATTCATTGCATGCAACTCTTAACCAGATGAGTGGTAGTACATCTGTATGTATGTAAGTAAGTATGCATGTATTTAGGAAATTCATATGGACACTCAAGTCATTCACAGTGACTCCCAATGACTTACAGGAATAAAACCATCTTGACTGCTTCCAAATTTCAAGCATCTGTCTCTACTTCAGTATCCAGTAAACCAGAAATTAAATCTTGTCCCTGACAATGCACTGTATATATTCTTTCTCATAGACAAATTGTTTCTAGTATCTATTTTTTTATTAGATTTCACACACACACACACACACACACAGAGAGAGAGAGAGAGAGAGAGAGAGAGAGAGAGAGAGAGAGAGAGAGAGAGAAAATTTGTCCCTGACTTTAGCTGGATAATTTAATACCAGACCCTGATGATAAATTTTTCCTTTTGCTTTTTAATGTCCCACACTTTTATCATTATGAGCCTCTACAATTTGGCCCTCATTCTAAAAGTCCTAAACTTGGACTGGTGGAGGCTGGCTCCTTTGTCCAATAAATTTGACCTATGAATTCTAAATTGCTTGACTTCTGAAGACCCAGAAAGTGAACTAACTTTCTGAGCCCCCAAAGTGCTAATACCCCTTTACTGTATGTTAGTATCTAATACAATAGCCACTGATGGTATTGACCTTGAAATAGATTTTTACCCTGACTGTCAGCATTTCCCACTACTTAATGTACTTTCTTTGAATGCTCATTCATGTGTATAAGTTCAAAATTATGTGGATAGGTAACTGCAGGCTCAAGAAAAGTGTTTCACGATGAACCAAGCTTAGGTTGCATCAGACTTTTCCATTTTTGACCAAGGTATCACCTTTCAATATCTGGCAGAAAAACATTCTAGCCACTGTCAAAGGTCCTTTATAGGCAGCTTTCTATTCAATTTCTCATGAATGTCTATGGCAGAAACAATTTTCTTTCCGTAATGACCATTGATTGCTGCCTTTCCTCAAGATCCCTTTCTTCAGATTAAATGCAACTTTATTAGTTGTATCTTTATTCAGCACCTATTTAATGTTTATGGTAATGATAATGGTATTGTACAGGTCCCTTTTCACACTCCTTCCCTAATCAAAGGTTAAGGTCCACCTTTCTTTATATTGATGACACGGCAATTCTTTCTTTGACCAAAGTTGACCTTCAGTATTCCTTATGGATATTAATTAAATTTTGTCAGCCCAAGGAGTTGCAAATAAATTGCTCCAAAACAAAAATACTCCTTTTCACTAAGAAATGTTGGCAATATCAGTGGACAACCAATGACTTTCAAATCAGACAGGCAACAAGGTTCAAATGCTTAGATTTTTTATTCTAGTCTGTTACTTCTTGAACAAATCAGAAACACAGTTACTAGATCTGCTGGTTGTAATAAAATTCCTTGCAATTACATTGTTATACACAAGTTGAGAATCTTTTGCTATCTTATAAGATAAGATAACCTTTATTGTCATTTTTATACTGTGGGCACAATGTCACACATCAAAAATGAAATTTAGTTGCCCGCTAAACACACACCTAAACATACTATGAACAACATATGTATAGACCCACATCCCTACATATACGTAGCAAATAAATATTAAATATTGTCCATCTTGAATATATAACGGAAGGAGGAAGCTTGAGAGTTTGCAAGGTTAATGCTGTATGGAATGAAACTCTGGCTGAATCTGGATGTTCTGCTTCGGATACCACGAAGCCTTCTCCCAGAAGGTAACAAGGAAAACAGGTCATGAAGAGGATGTGTAGTGTCCCAGATAATCTTGCGGACCCTGCTCAAGCAGCGCTTCTGTGCTATGTCCTGGATGGGAGGGAGGGAACTGCCAATGATCTTTTCGGCCATTCTCACCACTCTCTGCACCGCCTTCCTATCTGAAGCAGTGATGCCTCCAAACCAGACTGTGATGCTGTATGACAGGATGCTCTCTTTTGTACCCCTGTAGAAAGTGGTCAAAACAGGGGAAGGAAGATGTGCTTTTCTCATGCGGCGCAGAAAATGCAGGCGCTGCTGTGCCTGCTTCACCAGTTTCTCACTGTTGAGCGACCAAGTCAGCCTACTCGTTAGCTGCACACCCAGGAATTTGATGCTGGTAACCATCTCCACAGGTGAATCATTTATGCACAGAGAAGTGTGGCTGTGCTTGCCTTTTCTGAAATCAACAATGATCTCTTTGGTTTTTCTGGTATTTAAAACTAGGCTGTTTTCATTACACCAGTTGAGTATTGTTAACACTCAACTTTGTGCTTACGTTTTGAAACTTTCCAGCAGAAATTTACTAGAATTCTATTGTACTGTAAGTCCTTCACTAATAACCTCTTCCAGAATTAGGAAGTCCTTCAAGTAGAGTCTGAATCAGAATTTGCTGTCTATACTATTAGTTGAGATAATGCTTTGGGGGGGCTCATCTGACTTTTCATAATAAATTTATTTCTGCTTGTTTCTGCTTAGAAAAGATATTTATTGCTAAAGATATTTTCTTTTGTGATCTTTCTGTTTGATTTTTAATATCATTTTGGTCTTGACAAAACTATGCCCAAGTTAAATAGAGTGTCCTTAATTTGGATATACAGACTGAGACACCTAAATTTCCCCTTGATTGTCTCAAGGGTATTTTCAATAGCCTCTTCAAGCTCTTTTCTTCACATCATGGCATCTGCTGTTCATCTGCTCACATGATCTAATGTGATGGAATTTTAAGACTGATGGAGAGAGGATTTAATGAAATTGCATATGTGGAACATTTTTGCATTTGCTCTGATGCTGCTGCTGAATTAGATGCAAAATGTCTTACTCCATTGTCTTCTCTACAATATTGAATCTACAATATTGAATCACTTACATTTTCCTCATAATACATGGTTTGTTCAGATATGGAAATTATGTGCTTCATACTTGCAGAAAGCTCACCAGAAATCTCCAGGAACATAGCAAAGTGATCTGCAGGTATTGGGCCTGATCATGATGTAGTAGTAGAGGAATTATCCACAGTAGCCTTAGAATGCTGTTATTAATATATTCTATATACTTTGGTCGCCACAATATAAAAAAGATGTTGAGACTCTGGAAAGAGTACAGAGAAGAGCAACAAAGATGATTAGGGGATTGAAAGCTAAAACATATGAAGAATGGTTGCAGGAATTGGGTAGGTCTAGTTTAATGAAAAGGACTAAGGGAGATATGATAGCAGTGTTCCAATATCCCAGAGGCTGCCACAAAGAAGAGGGGGTCAATCTATTCTCCAAAGCAATTATAGGCAGGACAAGAAGTAATGGATGGAAACTAATCAATAAGAGGAGCAACCTAGAACTAAGGAGAATTTTCCTGACAGAACAATTAATCAGTGGAACAACTTGCTTCTAGAAGCTGTGGGTGCTCCATCACTGGAGGTTTTCAAGAAGAGATTGGACAGCCATTTATCCAAAATGGTACAGGGTATCCTATCTGAGCAGGGGGTTACACTAGAAGACCTCCAAGATCCCCTTCAACTCTTGCTATTCTCTTATTCTGTTATATTCATTAGCCTGCCTACCATTTTTAAATGAACAGTTATATTTGGATGTGTATCTGATTCTGAAAGTTTAACAAAAAAAAAAGACTCCTGATAGATGTGCAATAACAAATTGCATTTAGGTGATAATAGTAGTCAGATAGTCAGTCCATTGAAGACTGAAATTCAAAATAAGAAGGCAAAAATCACAGGCTATTTTTTTTATTTGATTTATAAGGCTGTCACAATTTGCTTATTAATTATTTGACATTTGCAAAATAATAAGAATAATCCATTTTATGCAATAAACCTATAGAAGTTCCCCTCTCCAACTTTGCATTGTGAATAATGGGTCTACAGGTCCCTTGTCCTTATTTAACTTCCCACTTTGATCCAAAGCTATTTTAATATTATTAGAAATAATTTCAAATTCTCTTGTGCACTTTGCTTCCTAGTAAGAAAAGGCAAAATGTCAATTTTACTGTTCAGTGAATTCCTGAGGACCTATAATGGACCACCTACAACATTTTAAATGTTTCATGTCCATTGAAGCTAGACATGAGAAGGAGGATTTTTCCTTTCCACCCTCAAAGATACGATTAAAAGAACAAGCAAATGCACATGTTTCTATTGAGAGACCATTGTTTAAATTTATCTATCAGTAAAGGAGTGTTTTTGGTGTCAAAACAGTCAAGGATTGGCCCATTTTATAATGTAAACATCCAATTGTTTTAATAAATGGACTCACCAAATAAAGTCTTAAAAAGCTATAATGTTATTATAAAGTTATAGCATTGCAATTAGCAATGTTAAGGAATATCTGCTATGTTTTCAGAGGCGGAGAAGACTATAATTTCCCACAAGTCACCTCGTGGTTTCCTCACAGATTTTGTTTCCATTGTTTGGCATTCATCATTGTTTCAGGATACAGAGCCTTACTTTTCTCTGTTTGTCCTTAGATCCAGCCACACTCAAAATTATGAAAACTTACCTTGATAAACCACTCTTTCTATTCTTCCTTATGGATCCATGTAGACTCTTATCAAAACAATTGAAAGAAGAGGACATTTCCACATGCCTAACACTCCCTCCCCCTTGCCTCACAAAGTACAAAACAAGTAACTGGAAAGTAAAGACTGAAGTGTGGATATATTTGATGTATGCCTTTCTTTTTCCCTAAGAAGAGAAGGAAAGGGAAAATAGATCTCTGTTAATTTATTTAATTCAGTTACAGGCTGAGGAACAGCTAGAGTTGAATAGGAACAGATGATCCTGATCATATATTATATTTCACTGAGAATTATTTATGTTCTGTGCTAAAACTTTGGTATAGTACATACACATTATGCACCATTATGGTATATTATCAGCTTGCTTAATTTACTGGAGAAAGTCCAATACATTTCTTATAAGTTCTAAAGTTTATTTGGAAATTTGTAAAAACTTGGCAGCTTACTTCTTTTAAATCCTTTAAATATTTCAGGATAATAATTCTCCCAAAAATGTCTTCATTTGTGGATACAAATATATCAAATTATGTATTCAAATAAAAATCAATAGATATAGTTTAATAGGTTGAAAATCCAGCTGATTTGCTTCAGGAGCAATATATTTGGTCCATATGCATTGGCAGACTATAAACTTCTCAATTTTTATCAATATTGATATCTGTTTTGGATTATTAAAAGTTGAATGAGTACCATATCACAAGAACTTCAGAATAAAGAGTTGTATTATCTCATTTAAGAAATCAGCCTTTAAGGCTTTTTAAGAAAATTAGACATGTTTATTATGACCTTAAGATGAGATTAATTCAGCACATGATTGTCCTTCATGTTTATGGGATGCTTCTGATAATATTTTTAAAGAGTTGCTATTAGTCTAATTAAAGTGGAAATGTAAAAGGGTGAAGAGCCACTTACTCATACAGTATGAATGTGCTCCACTAACACTTCGTTCTGGTTTATTACCATGAATGTTTATTTACACTATATGCCAAAAAAAATGGGAATTTATCAAAACTGGATTTACAGAAATGGAATGCAACAAGATAGATAATACAGATAGAGATACTTCAGTGTTGGAAAGACAGAGCAATCCTGGGTTTTCTGTCTTGGATCACTAATACATATTTGCTTTCTGTCCACGAACTGGCATATTATCAATGTAATTCAGAGACTGATGAATATTATTCACTGTGGTCAAGGTTTAATTATGCCTTTTTTAAAAGAAAATGACTTTTTGAATGACCTTTTTTACATGCAATATAGTATCTTTCTAGAGGAAAGACCAATGATATAATTAAGAAACAAATGAAAAAATAGCAGCCAAATAGCCTGATCTGCTCAGCTGATAATACAAATTGCTCATTGGCTCCTGGTTTGTCCTTCTATGTGATGGAATGTAGTCTGGATTCCCAGAAGGAAGAGGCTGTTTTCCAGAGGGCAAAGAGGCAGCAGATCTTAGAAAGATGGATTGGCAGGAAGGGGGTTAAAAGAGTTCCTCCCTAGCTATTCCCAAAGTAGTTATGCAGACTTTAGTCAGGCAAGATTCTGCATATAGGTGAAGAACAATAAAGGAAACTACTCATAAGTAACTCCACATGTCATTCTTGGGACTTGGCACTCTGAAACTGAAAGGATCCTTTCATTTGAGGAAGGAATCAGCATCCAAAGGAGGAAAGGCGGAGGGGGGGGGTTACATCTTTAGTCTGCTTCTCTCAAAGCTGCCTTTTATTGTAAGCTGTTCCAAAAACTGCTCCAGGAAATACCAAAGGCTACTAGGATGAAAGGAATAATTTGTAACATACATTACATTCTTCCTTTCTCTACCACAGTATTTAGGGATTGATGGTTCTTTCTTTAGGAATCCCAAAGATGCTGAAGAACTGAAGAAGCTTCTTGGATGAGAAACATAACATCTTCAAAGAAAAACAAAGAGAGTCCAGTTGCCTTTTGAAAAAGCATCTTTGGGACAATCATGGCCTGGATGACTGAGAATCTCCATAGATTCCTTCCTTAGGAATGACTTTTTTTAAAAAAAAAAACTTCTTCATCTAGTTTACAGGACTGAGGTTTCCTGGGGTTTATAAGCAGAATATCAGGCAGTATATGCTATGTCAAGGAATTCTACTTGTGAAGGTGACTAAAGCTGGTGACTCTTCATCCCTATACTCCTACTTCTCCTATGCTGCTACTTAGATTACATAGATAATCTAAGTAAACCATTGAAAATCATTGCTAGGTAGCAAAGAAACATGTGATGAAAAACATCTTTTGAAGCTTACCACATATTAGATTTTCAGATACTCTATCTGACTTCATTTAAAATATATTAGATTCTGCGACTTCCCCCAGAGTTGAAAAAAAATGGGAGAGAAGAAGAATGTTTAGAAGAAAATAGCACGTATCCCTTTTTTTTTTTTAGAGTCAGCTAATTTTCACATCTTTCTTAAATATTTTCAACAAACATAACTTCTGTTGGGGTGTGAAAAAGAAAAGTGGAAAAAGAATCTTACTACCTACTCAACTCTTTTCCTTCCCCTAATACTTTATTCTAAATAACATAGAAGACCAGTTAGGTACAAATTTAAATGATGGTAATTAATTTATTGTCAGCCATGTACTTCTGATTTTATTAAAAAGCTTTTCTATTACAAGCAACAAATCAACAGGGAACATCGCAGCCACTTCTGCAGTGGTGAAGAATATGTATATATATTTCATCTCTCTATTTTTTTAGTGCCTGGTTAGGTAAACTCTGTCCTGAAATTATGTTAATAGGATGGTCCTAAACATGTTATTCTAAAGTCAGATCTCAATTTAACACGCCTCGTCGTTTATAAATACATGTAGCTTAGCAGTTATTCAGTCTAGTCCCTATATGTCTCTTCAGAAAATTCAGCAAGTGGCAGGGTGTAACCAGCTTCAGCTGATCTTGGAAGCTAAGTTGCTGAGTATTTGGATGGGAAACTGGAAAAACAACCAATAAGGCAATGATGAACCATTTAAATAACACTGCCCAAATCAGAACAGGAAGGAAGGAAGGAAGGAAGGAAGGAAGGAAGGAAGGAAGGAAGGAAGGAAGGATCTTCCTTCAATAGAGGTGCCTGTTTCCTCTTACTTTCCTATCTATATTATCTCTCACTACATGTTCTTCCTTAGAAAACAAAAAAAGATAATGTTGTATACAATACAACAAGTTGTATTTTTTTCAGGGAAACATTCCTGTTCAAATTCTTTTCACTCCAAAAATGTTTATGGGAAGAAAATAAATGCAGTGTATTTCTAGAAGGTTTTTAAGTAAGTCAGGATCCTTGAAATAATTTCCTAAAAGAATATTGATAGCATACAGGTAATCCTTGACTTGCAACAATTCATTTAGTGACTGTTAAAGTTACAACAGCAGTGAAAAACGTTATGACTGTTTTTCACACTTACGACTGTGGCACCATCCCAATGGTCACGTGATCAAAACTTGGCAACTGACTCATATTTATGATGGTCGCAGTGTCCTGGGATCATGTGATCACCTTTTGTGACCTTTTGACAAGAAAAGTCAATGGAGAAGCCAGATTCACTTAACAGCTGTGTTACTAATTTAACAACTGCAGTTATTCACTTAACAAATGTGGGGGGAAAATTGTAATGTGGGCTAAGTCGTAAACTCACTTAACAACTATCTTGCTTAGTAACAAAAATGTTGGGCTCAGTTGTGGTCGTAAGTCAAGGACTACCTATATATGATATTATATAATATATCAATTTTAAAGCATGTCAAGACAATGCATTGCCTAAGGCTGTCAGTATACTTCTATTCTTTTAGTGCATGTCCATTCATGTGCATGCATGTATGTGTGCATATGTGGGGGGGTTATTTTGTGGGTGTATGAGTGTTTGTATATCATGACACCAGGAACATTGAAAAAAACAAGTTTAAAGTTGCTGTAATAAATTCTGAGAATATTGCAATCAAAATATTCCAAGTCCATAATTCAATATGAAAGAGTTAGGAAAAATGCAAATGCCAAATTGCTTTGACATCAAAGCAAAAGCAGTTCCATCCTGAAATACGCCAACCTTTCCAAAACAGTCTGGATTTATTATTTTGTTTGTCTGAAGAGAGTTACCGATCTCTCAGTTCACCTTAAGACATTTGGGGAATCCTTGCAATGAAGAAGCAGGACTCACACATACACAATTGACAGAAATATTGCCAAGAGAGATTTGGACACCTTGAAGACTTCGACATATGTCAGTAGGGAGAACTGGAGCGAGGCAGGGAAGAATGATAAACATTTAGTGCAGAACTGCAGAATTGAGAGAGATTGAACTTGATCCTGCTTCAGCTGAAATCAATAGCATCAACTCTGCCCAAGCAGGAGAATTTAGGCTCAACGTTTCTGTGGCAGAACCACAGCCTAGTCCCTCTGATGATCAATCACTCATAAGTCATGTTTGATTCTCTAAAGCAGAGAAGAATTTTGAACAGTTCTGGCATTTAACTATCATATATGCATAACTCAAAGCACAGAAAAACAGGAAACAGCTCTCAAATACAAAGAGTCTGTGTGTGCATGAACACAAAGACATTTATAGATCTTTAAATACAGTTAAGGAGATCATTTGCTTTGACACTACTCAGAGTCACTTTGGTGAGATGGGCAGTATGTGATAAAAATAAACATACGTCGAAGGAAATTTCACAGCCTGTTATTGAGATGTCTAGATGTATGAAGTTTATCACAGTTCAATGCTCTTCACTCTCCATGGTAGAGCATGGAGGGAAGAACAGAAGAGAAGACTATTGGACTGTTTCACCAAAAGACACAAATGGGAATCTTCAACAAGATAAAATCCAAATCTCCATAATTTATAAGATGCAGGTAATTTTCTATTTATTTATTTACTGGCTCTATGTGTATTTGTGTGTGTGCATGGATGCACAAGTGTGTGCATGGATGCATCTTTGTGTGCATGCACATGCCTTCAAGTCATTGTTGTGTGTATATGGGTGCAGATATACATGCCTGAAGAAATTCCTGAAGTTTCTTGGCAAGGTTTTTTGGAAGTAGGTTGTCATTGCCTCCTAATGACAACCTACAACCTATTTCACCGAGCTTTGTGCTAAAGCAGAACTAGAACTCACAATCTCCCTATTTCTAGCCTAAGGTCTTAACCACTAGGCATCAGGCTAGAAATTAGGAGACCATGAGTTCTGATCCCATACAATTGGACAGTTGTCCTATATAATTATAAATTTGATATTTAAGCATAATTCTATGTTATGAATCCAATGACCATCATTATAGGTATATGTTTTCAGTTTCTGTTTCTGTACAAGCCACTGATTAATATTTTTAATCCGGTTTTTAATCTGGCTTTTTATTATTTTTATGTTTTTGTTTGCATTTTTACTATTTCTTGTTTTAATTGTGTGAGCCTTTCAGAGTCCCAAATGTGAGATAGACGGCTATATAAATTGAATGAATGAGTCAATACTGGATGAATGAATTAAATACTAATATTGCACTAAACTAAACTAAAACTATCCAACAAGTATCTTTGAAAATCAAGAGCTAAGGAGACCCACAGGTCTTATATTTAAGCTCTCAATGCAACCACATCCATTCTGGATCATCCAGCAATGACTCACAGTTGAATGATTTGTATATTTGTACCCCCGAGAGTGAGAAAACAGATAGCTATGGATCAGTCCTAAAAGGAAGAAACAGATAAGTGCAACTTATCACTTTTACCTTCTAGTTAACTGGGACATCCTGGGTGATCTACAGTCATCTTGGATAGTATACAACCATAGACAGGGATATTTGTCAGATACCAACTATGAATTGTTTATCTGTCCATCCTTACCATAAAACCCACTACCCTTAGCCAATAAGACTGTGCTCTAATCTTTTATCAGCAGCACAAACATAGAACTTTATCAATTTTGCTAATTTTGTGCCCCATGCCAATCCAGTATTTAATCATTTCAGGTAGAATATTCATTTGTTCAACTCCTTATCCTCCAAAATAATTTAAGACTATTATTTATATCTTATAATAGAACCGTCATGGTATCTGGGGGGGGAACCCCCCACAAAGCTCAGTTACTACCTACAAGAATAAGTGGTCATAAGCCTAATAACAGAAATGACCACCATCAAAAATCAATTGGAAAATGTTATACTCATTTGGGGCACCCTGTTATTTAAGACAGAGATGCCAACAGAGAGATTTTAAGGGATTTCAAGCATGTAACTACTGAACTGAGATTAATAATATATTTCCTTGAGTCTGAAAAGCACAATACTTCCATGGCCCAACAAATAAGTCATTTGACCCAAAAGGGCTAAAATGAATATAGGTGCACTCAATTTCACAGTTATGAATGGCCACTAGGCTTATTTTGCATACAAGTAAACCAAATGGTGGCATACACTTCAGAGCATTCCAACTTTATTCCCTGCATCTATGAAAGAAGATTCTAGCCCATGAAGGTTTATGACTATAGTTTGCAAGATATTCCAAGAGGCTTTGTTTCTAAAAGCATTATGTTTAAAAGTAGAAGAACTTAAACCTGTGTTTTCAAAAATGAACTTTTCAGAGGAAGAAGAGAGGGGGAGGTATTTGGTCTCATTATCAAAAGATGTAGTCATCTGTTGTCTAATCCTGAGAAAATTAACATGATTCAATTTGAATTGGGAAACTGAGATTTGAAAAGGGCATTTTGAAGATCCAAGGCAGTGGTGGGATTCAGATATGTGAACAACTGGTTCTCTGTGTGGATGCCACTTCCAGAAGTCCATTCTGGGCCTGGGCAACAAAAAATTAGCTACCGGTTCTGCCGAACTGGTGTGAACTGGCTGAATCCCACCACTGATCCAAGGGCAAACCAATATGATTTGAGCCACTGCAATTTCATTTTGAAAAAAAGACTCTTCCATAGGCCACGCTAGGAGAGACTAAAAGGGACTGCAGCTGCTTCATTTTTGGCAAAATGGGATGAAAATATATAGGGGACAGACTCTGTGGAGGCCATTAACCTTCCTAGTTACAACTAAAACTTTTCAAGGCTTTTCATTTTCTTTCATTCTTTTTCCTGCAGGTCTTTTAAGGCAGACATTGCAGGGATGCGGGGGGGGGGGAACTGTATGGCCACCTTCCAATTGTTTTGTAAAGAATTCAGTTGTGCTGAGTGAACTAATATAACTATCTTTATGCCAATTTGAAAATTAAAACTTTCCGAAACCATTTAAAAGGTAAGGTATTTTTTTTCCCCATTTGCTTTCCTGAAATCCTGAGTTTGGCATAAAACTAAAACATGATTATTAACTAGCCACGTTAGAATGCTGGGCTTTGCTGTCTCTGATCCTTAAATGGTCTAAGATTGCCATAGGAGATTGGCAAGGTCAGAAGCCCATGCATACACTCCGTCCCCATTCTTGGCAGGATTTGATTGTGTCAGGATTGTGTCTTGCCAGCAATACTGTTTGTTAATTAACCAAGCAGGCTGGCACCATAAGATACAATGCCACGGACAAAGAAGCTGATGCCAAACAGGTGGCATTCCTAGCTTTGGCATACTGCTCTTAAAATAATAAATGCTTAATCTAGTACTTATAAGTATTAAAGTGTTATTGATTTACCAAACACTGAAAGACTTAAATCTGTGTCAGTCGTGCACAATTTAAAAGTCAGTTTTAACTCAAGAAGTCATTTTGCTTTGACTTGTCTCCAAAATGTGGAGGGCTGAGTTCTTGCATATTTATAGGTGTCTTATGAAATGTAAATAAGTGCACAATGAATAATTATCAAAAATTTTAAAAAATCATTCATTTATTTTGCATTTTCTAATAATTATAGCTGTGCAGGAAGTTTGAAAATATTTTCAATAGGATGTGCAGATTTACTTTGGAGTTTCCCTTTCAGATTTCAACTTTATTTAGAAAACACATACACAAACACAGAAAGAGAGAGACAGAGACAGAGATAGAAAGAAAGAGAATGAATTAATTTGGGAATATAAAATATAAAAAAAAAAGAATCTAGAAAAGAAATGACTACTTACAAGCTGGATTAGATGCAACAATGTTTTTTCTACATGCTATTGCATGAATATTGTCTACAATATTATTTGTGTCTTCCTTAACAAAAATAACCAATGCAAGATAAACAGGAAGAGTATTGCAGCTTGGCGGGAAAAAACTACAGCATGTAAAAATTAATTAATTGAAGAACCTGATCAAAAACAAGTTCCTTGAAGCAACTTGAGGTCATATTAGTAACATTTTAGGGTCATTTAATTTCATTAGCCGGTGTGCAATTGCTCCAAGTGATTTTTTAAGACACAATTTGTCCATAAAATGTATGTTTTCATTAAATGCATCATTAAGTTTATGGTCTCTTCACTCAATCTCCATTTCTGCCTGCTTTATAGAGGCAAGAAATCAGAGGCAGGCACAAACATTTCTACTTAATGAGATCTTTAATATGTGTGAGTGTTTGCTTTAGGGGAAGAGGCTGAGATATTTGTTTGCAATATATGATGAAGTCAAGAACTTTAGTTCAGAGCGTTGACACCCAAAGTATTTCTTTGTCATCCATTTCTGGCCTAGCCCTGGTTATACCAGAGTCTCTTCCTTTGCCGGCTCTTCTGAGCCAAAGTTAGATTTCAGAGCTAATTTTTGTCTTGCAACAAGCTTGAAATGTCCTACACATATACAACCTGGGAAAAGCAAATAAATCTGAAGAAGCACTTTTTTTTGTTTTTTAAGTTTGACTGTCTTTTCCGCCAGATAAATCCTTGTGCGTGAATTTTTTGCACTTCTGCTTCATAGGACAACCCATTTATCCTTGAGGATGATAGTCCCTTGGTTTTTCTGCTTTTAGAAAGTTTTAAAGTCATTCTTTGGCTGAAACTGAGCAAGTGGATTCATTCTCCTTCTCCCTCCCTATCCTGGGCATTTGATTTCTATTGGTAATAGAATGACATGCCCTCTCTGTGTGCCCGTGGGTAGTTTTGCCCTTCGACAATTTGATGAGACAACACTAACATTCTTCACTCCTCGACCAACGTTATGCTTTTCTTGGAGGATAGAAATAATCTGTCTTGCAGCCTGTGCATCTTCTAAACTCCTATGCTGCCCTCAATATGTCACCCTGCACATACTCAGATTTCCCCATTCAAAACCATTTTTAACATTGAGCTCAAAATTGGTTCAGGACAAGCCACAGAAGATCAAGCTTTAGAAATCAAGATGATTTTCTTGGGGGAGGGAATTGTTTCTGCTGTTCAGTAGCAAGGTCAACATGGCAAGCAATTGCCATCATTTGGTTATAAACCACTTCTATGAGAAGTTGGCAGATAAAATGCACCAAGGTATGAAATAATTTGGACTAGGTTTCTCTGTAAGACATAGCTCTGCCTCATTTGCTTTTATTTTTTTTCTTCCACATACCACCTCAATGAGGGGTGATGGGTCTTGCACCTAATCAAGTTAACATTTCTTCCCACAAAAGACAACATGCTACAAATCTAGAGTGACACGGGATTTTGAATAGCATTGCATTGGTTTTAATTGGCTCTGTATTAGTTATAGCTTAAAGAATCTGTGTAGAAAATCTCTATCTTTGGTGGTTCCAAATTGGTTTATGAAGTAACCTTCCTCCTCTTTTACTTGCTCATTGGTGCACACGATAAGTAACAAGTCCTTTTCCATTCTAGAATAGCTATAAATCTTTTTTAGTTTTGCCTTCAGACTGGCAACATAATATACCATCTCCTAAGCTTTCAATAAGTTAAGCAATGTTCAGTATTACAGTAGGATTTTTGTATTTTTATTAGATTTTTCCTGTAAAGCTTGATATCAAAGATCATTTTAAAAGATTCCCCACACCATAGTATAATTCTGTATTGATGGATCTGGAATAAATTAATTTACTTATATAACAATTGTTGGGTTAGGTTTGGGTGGGCACCATATTAGAAAAACTGAACGCAAAAAGGAGCTGAGATTATACTAACAGGAATCCAATGTCTTAGAATCGCATACCATCATTCTAACGTGCCCCCGGAATAACACTGAAATAGCAGTTGAGAATTATGCATAAACTGTGAGTCTTGGAGAGAACTGGGATCTCTTTGATGTATCATATTGATCTGGACAGCTCTACAAGCACCTAATTTCTCTCCGCAGAGTAGATTCATACTCTCTGCAGTAGGTTCATATAGGCTTGCCTGCTGCACTTCGGTCTTGCCTGCTGCACTTCGGAGTTCTGCTTCAGCGATGCATGTCTCTTAGCAACCGTCGAGGTCCTTATGAACAACACTCGTTTGCATTTACACAGATCCTTGATGGTATCTATCAAAATGACAGCTATGCAAGTAGATTATAATCATTCTATAACCAATCTGCCTCATTAGCATTAGTAGAGACAATCAAAAACATTAAGAAAGCATAATTTCAAAAACAATCTGAGCTGAGTAAGATGCAAAAGAAACCATCCACTGCAAATAATAACTAAAAACAGAATGTTCTCCCCCTTCTTTATAGGGTGTGTCCCAGAACATTTCTCCATACAAGGAATATAACACACATAGGTTGACTGGAGTGGCAGCTGGACCTTCTTCAACACTGATAAATGAACAGTATTTGTCGGTATCCATAGTGAGGCAGGAAATTAATGTTCCTTATAATGTCATGATGCAAAAGACGGTGCCTTATAATCAATAGTGGGATTCAAATATGTGAGCAACCGGTTCTCTGTGTGGATGCCACTTCTGGAAGTCCATTCTGGGCCTGGGCAACAAAAAATTAGCTACTGGTTCTGCCGAAGTAGTGCGAACTGGCTGAATCCCACCACTGCTTACAATCCAATGTCAAATATCAGCCACAAGTACATAAGGGTGGGGTTGGGTCATGACATCACTGTATGTATGAAACCTTTCTGACACCACCTCAATTTGCTGGGGATACCTCTTTATCATTCCTGATGGGAACAAGTTAGGTTGAGTTTCCAGGAGTAATGCAGAGGTCTCCAAATCATGTCATGCTTGCTTTCCAGCTTCTGCTGCTTAGCCAACAGTGTACAGTCACCTCAACAAACTATGGGTAATTCATTTGGATTTTCAGATTTAGAACTTCCCTTAAAAGCAAAAAGTTATCTATTTTTTCAATAACTATGTTCCGCAATAAAAATTAAATGCAAAAGCAAAAAACCCCAAAAATTTTAAATCTAATGGATTAAATTTGAAATCGGTCAGCTTAAATATTCAGCAGTATTTTCACATTATTTTTATTCAAAATGTTAAGAAATATAACTTTCTTCAGAACTTCAGTGCAATCATAAAAAAAAAGAATCCGTCTTAACAATTCAGTGTCTCACGCACACTCCATTATATAGGCTTGCTGGCGAGAAATTGGTAGCTTTAAGGGAACTGCTGATTTTCTGAACAGATTTATTCATTCACGCAGTACTTTGTAATTAAAAACAAATTACTTAGATATCATAGAACATTTTTAAAGTAGGAATGGAATAGCTCATGAACCATGCCCAGTTAGACATCCTTTTGAATAAAAATGTTCATATTAAGTATTCACTAGTTAGAGCAGATGTAGAAATATCTTGGGAGTAATAAGGTCAGGCAAAAACTTTAATTCTATTTCCATTGTCTTCCCAGGCTAATTTCTCTCTTACCATTTATCATGAAACTTCCATTAGTTCTTTTTTTTTACAACTTTAATCTTACAGTTAAGCTTTCAAAATCTTTAGCATTATTCATAATCATGGATATAGTCTTCATCAAGTGTATGATCTTTCTGAAGCAAGAAACTCCCGCTTGGGGCTTGAGTCTCTCTTGTTGATAAGAGAAAGAATGTAAAGTTGACCAAGAACAAGGATCTGTCTAGACCAGGGGTAGGCAACCTTGGCTCTTTTATGACTCGTGGACTTCAACTCCCAGAATTCCTGAGCCAGCAGAAAGAGCCAAGGTTGCCTACCCCTGGTCTAGACCAAGTAGCACATGGCCTTGTAGATGCTGTTGGACTATACATCTCAACATTTTCCCCCTAGAAACATGTTTTTTAGTACTTATTGGGACAAGTATCACAATTAGTGTATGCTTTGTAAAGTTGTGATTTCATTTCACATTTAAATTCCAAGATGTTCTGCATAGTACAAGTCTTTCCAGTGCTTTTGAGTTTTTACATGTTCAGTGGCGGTGATAAAACATTCCTTCAGTTTCATAACATTTCCAGCATTTGAAAACAATTTAGATAGAATTGTCTACCTTAGATATTATTACTGGAGTTGTGTACCATCTGTAAATACATTTTGTAGCTATTTCCTTTAAGATAGAACTTGCTGTAAACTTTATTTAGTCTATAATTCTTCCCATTATTGTGTTACAATTGTTTCTTTGACATTTTGTATCCATTTTATACATTCAGGTTTTTGTTGTTTCGGTAAGTAAAGTGTGTAGCTCTATCTGTGTGTCTGTGTCTCTCTCTCTCTCTGTGTGTGTGTGTGTGTGTGTATGCTTGCTGTAATAGGTGGGGAGGTTTTGTTTAGCAATTCAGAGTTTTTTTCCTTAATTTTCCTTCTTTCCTTCTTGATAACTAATTTTATCTTTCCGACTATTTTATAAATGCCCCAGCCATGATATTCTACCCTTCACTAGGTAATTCTTGCTACTTTCTTGCTTTTTAGTCTATTTGTAGAAGCTGAGTGAACTATATCTGCATATGTAATTACTTTTTCTTGCTGTAATTATCTGACATGAAAAGCATTTGAAGGAGAAACTTGAGGTAAAATTGTTGGGCTTCATTATTCCCTTAGTGGAATTCCATACTTTTATCAAACTTTGTCTAATAATAGATGCTTTTAAGTTTTATTATTTTGTACTTCTGTACTGTAAGTATCTATGAAATTGGTGAAGCTGGCTGCTTCCAAAATTGTCATTCTGCTATTCAGAGATTTTATCCACTCAATGAAAGGCAACTTACTTTATTTATGGTAGAATTTAAAGTTTTGAAGGATCAGATTTTGAAATCTTACATAATTTTTGTTTGACCCCATGTCTTTTCCTGCTCCATATGAATTTACTGACATTTTCTTGCCATTCCTGTAAGATTCTCATTGAAATATGGACTTGCGTCATTTAAAATAAATTGATATTTTGGGTAACACATTCATTCCAATGATTTCAATAGCTCCTGACTGAGATAGTTTTGGTTCTTCTTCCTTTTGAGGTCTCTTTTAATTTCTCACCATAATTTGACGTAGTTACTCTGATATATTTCTTAATCTCAGTAAAATTTAACAAGAAACATCATAATTTAATGAGATATATCCTTATAGCAGTAAAAATAAATGTTGCTCAATACTGAAAGAAAGACACAATTCCAACAATATCTGGTGAGAACTTAAACCTGGAAAATATGCTGCAATTACAAAACTAACATTATTTATGCATTAAAAAGCTCCCTTTTTATGACCCTGTAAACCCTTAATTCAGAGTAGAGTCAGGGTGACTGGGTGGAGCAGAGTGTTTACTGGCTGGATGCCCTTCCTGACGCCATGTGGAGGTCATAGCAGCTATTTTTTTTCTTTGCGCCCTAGGAGAGAAACAACCATTTGTTTGAAATGCTATAGGATTTTCTGCCTGAGCAGGGGGTTGAACTAGATGACCTCCAAGGTTCCTTCCAACTTGATTGTGATTGTGATTGTGATTGTGACTGTGATTATGATTATTACCTAGGATTGAACTCTCAACCTTCCGAGTGGGAGGCAAGCATCTTCACCATTAGGCCACCACACCACTCTAACAGATGTTAGATGTTTAAATTCAAAGAATGGTTTTCATATATACAACGCATCATGCATCTTGTAGTGGCTCTTTCAATATAATACTGAACTTTGAATGGAAAAAAGACAAATCATTTTATGCTTCTAATATTGATATCCTACATTTTAATTAACATTGATAGACTATTTTCCCTCATTTCTCTGTTCCCAATAATCTAAGCTCCCTAAATAATCAAATGCTAACATTATTCAATCATATTAAACAAACATCAATGCGTTTAAAGAACACAATGCATTAAGATTTATAACAAAAAGGAAAAAACCAATTGGTGTATGCTTTGTGACTGATATTGGTACATTATAGCTCAATTTAAACAAGTAAAGGGATTGAAGGGAGATGGGGAAAACAACAGAAATATATAGCAAAAGCAGTAATGGGAGAGGGCAAAATAACCAGCATGGGCACTCAAAAGGTTCCAGGAACTTTCACAAGACATTCCCTTAAAAAAATGCATAAGGAGAAGTGACAAAATCATAACAAAGATGCAATTCTCTAGCAAAAGATAACAAGATCAAGCTAACTAAAACAGACATACTATGTAAGGCTTCATCAAAGAAACTACAGGTAGTCCTTGACTCACAACAGTTCATTTAGTGACTGTTGCAATGTCACTGAAAAAAGTGACTTATAACCATTTTTTCACACTTACGACTATTGAGCATCCCCGTGGTCACATGATCAAAATTTGGATGCTCGGCAACTGGTTCATATTTATGACGGTTGCAGTGTCCCTGGGATCATGTGATCACCTTTTGTGACCTTCTGACAAGCAAAGTCAGTGGGGAAGCCAGATTCGCTTAACAACCATGTTACTAACTCAACAACAGCAGCAATTCACTTAACAACTATGGCAAGAAATTTTGTAAAATGGGGAAAAATTCACCTAACCACTGTCTCACTTAGCAATATAAATTTTGGGCTCAATTGTGGTCATAAGTCGAGGACTACCTGAACAGGTTTCTACAAATAGGCTGACCAGGCCCACACATTGGTTATTCTGTTCAGAACCTTTGAAGACAGAAGACTGAAATCAGGACATTTCAGTGACCTAGGATTGCGTTTGTTAGTATTTGACAGCAGGTCAAGGAATACTGCAATAATATGATTCAGGTTGTGAGCCAAACTTCAACTTTTTCCCTTCTATGAAAAAAAGGTTTCTTCTCTTTTAATCTTTTCTAATGGCTTACAGATATGAACACAGTTTTGTTTTTTGCTAACAAGTTTCAGCAGGGAAATTTCAAAGGAATGCAGGAACTGCAAAAAATAAAAGGTGGGATGACAGGACTTGAAAAGTACATGCTGACTGAGACCTACTCATCCTTATTAGTCCAGCTTTGGCTCCAAAATCACAGGAACAGATCTATGGAGCTCATAAATAAAAACAAATAATTCTTCAGAGACCAAAGAACTGGTACGGAGCCTCAACTGGGTCCTGCCTCTTCAACTGCTTCAAATTCCATTATCTCATCTCCTATGAATAGTGCAACCAAACCACCATGTGGTAGAACACCAAAGTAAATATCACAAGAAGGCTCCATAGCAGTAAACAAATGGCCACTAACAAGCAAGAATATAATATAATATAATAATATAGTATAGTATAGTATAGTATAGTGTAGTGTAGTGGAGTGTAGTGGAGTGGAGTGGAGTGGAGTGGAGTGGAGTGGAGTGGAGTGGAGTGGAGTGGAGTGGAGTGGAGTGGAGTAGAGTAGAGTAGAGTAGAGCTGGAAGGGACCTTGGAGGTCTTCTAGTCCAGCCCCCCACTCCAGCAGGAGAACCTATACCATCTCAGTCAAGTGACTGTCCAGTCTCTTCTTTAAAATGTCCAGTGATGGAGCTCCCACCAGACATCTCATCAGAAGCAGCATTTCTGACAGGCAGCCTTGTTGCTTGTATCAGGAGCTTCAGCTTTGGACTCCTCTCTCTATTTCCCACTGGCAGTTAAAAGGAAGAAACAGCTGCGATCGCACACTACTCCCAGAAGCACGAAGCTGAAGACACCAGCCTGAAGATGACGAATGTGACTTCGTCGAAACGTCGCCAGGACACTTCCAATTTTACGCGGGAGAGAACCCGAATGACGATAGATAGATAGATAGATAGATAGATAGATAGATAGATAGATAGATAGATAGATAGATAGATATATTGCCCAACTGCTTCAGATACATCAGCATACATCTACATCTTGTTTACCAATTGGATATGTGATATTCCTCCATTTAAAGATCTTTCTATAGGAATGATTATAGTGCTTTTGATCTCAGCCTGTTCAACTGCAGGTAGTCCTTCACTTACAACAGTTCATTCAGTGACCATTCAAAGTTAAAATGGCAATGGAAAAAAGTGACTTATGACTGTTTTTCAAACGTATGACCACTGCAGTATGCCCATGAGCACGTGAACAGAATTCAGATGCTTGGCAAGTGACTCATATTTATGACAGTTGCAATGTCCCAGGGTCATGTGATCCCCTTTTGCAACCTTCTGAAAAGCAAAGTCAATGGGAAAATCAGATCCACTTCACAACTGTGGCAAGAAAGGTTTTAAAATGGGGCAAAATTCACTTAACAAATGTTTCGCTTAGCAACAGAAATGTTGGGCTTAGTTGAGGTTGTAAGTCGAGGATTACCTGCATTGTACTTTGTTCCCTCTCCTCTTTGAATCTTGGGAAAGACTAACAGATCATTTTCAACCCACAAAGCCTTTAATTCCACAAGATTCTTTTTATCTTTGTATGCAAAACCATGAATGTGTGTTAAGCTATTAGTGCACACTAGTGGAATATGGAGAGCCTTAAAAAATATTGTAAAACTGAAATGAAATGAGTCAGATTTGCACAATAAAATGGGATCCAGATAAGGTAGTCAAGCCTTCTGTGTCTGCAGTAATCCACTGGTGAAAAAGTGAGATACAAATTAAATATACAAGGAACAAATAAACCCGACTTCTTTCTAGCCATAATCTGGGCTTGCTTACCAGCTGGAGTATTGCTTTTCTTTATGCAACAATAGAATGACATGCTTGGTATAATTTGCAGGCTATTCACTGGCTGCTTAATACATTCTGAAGTTTAGAACTTGAATCAATTAACATGAATAAATGTAAATGATGGTTATCTAAATTACAAATAAATGATGAATTAACAAATCACCCTATATATGCTATAAAACCAGTCACTACTTAAATCATCTGGATACTTTGATATATAGGCATGCCAAGCACAGTTTAAGGAGAATTGTTTGTGCCCGGGCAAAGCCTTTGCTGACATAAATATATTCTGACAGTAATTAAAATGTTTTTCTGCAATGGCAAATACAATACCAGCACATTATCCAAAGGGAGGAAGGTTAAAAAAAAAAATCTTTACGTGATTAGAAAAAAAAGAAGTTAGGGATGGTGGGAGAGGATACAGCCCTAGATCACCTTTCATTCCATTTTACTCGATCATCTGATTCTTACTGTGATAGTCCAAGCTATAACACCTAAGCTGGCCCTGGCTAGCTCCCTACCCAGATTTCCCATTCCAGCTGCTATAGAATCAGCCATCTTAACTTTAATTGCTTCTTTTTTTACCACACATGTCCATTCCCATTATATTTTGATGTTTCTTTTCTTTTTTTAATTTTCATGTTTTCTTTGACATACCTAGCTCTCACTTCCACTTAACAAAGTGGAATGAAGCCTACATTTATATATAGAATTTTTCATGTCTTTCAACAAACATGCATTCCTTGCAACAGGCCACATATTCCCTTTCTGCCAACATTTGTTCATCTTACAATTTGTCTAGATGACAAAAGTTAATCTAGTTTTTAACCACGTACATATAATGTGCAACGTTCACTCCATTTTCACTATTAAACAGAGCTATCTTGGTCTTTGATTCATTTGGTTTCAGATTCACACTCCTTGTTGTATCATACAGTCTAACGTTTGCTTCAAATGATTCAGCTTCGCAACTAATAACACAGCCGTAAGAGCATGAAAAGTGCATATAGTACATGCCCAACCTACATATCTCTAATTTGAGAAGGCTTCCTTATATTTTTCCATAAATACAATAATCAATTACAGTAAGGGATACCACTTATCCTTGTTGTATTCTAATTCAATACTGAACCATTCACTAAGCAGTTGGTTTTGTTTCATGCATGCTCCATTTCTACGATATGCTCCTCGTAAAACATTCAGCAACCAGCTTTTAATTTGATATAAATATTTGGTAATTCAAGTCTATTCATTTGTTAAAAATAATAATATATTAGCTATATATGTCACCCAACTCCCAACAACTCTAGGCAGTTTTAAATTGTTAAAACATTTAAAAACAAAAAACACTAGAGAGAAACAAAACATTAAAGCAGCATAAGACAGCAGAACAATGATGGCAAAGAACATAAACTCAGAGGGCAACAGAAAAGAAAAAAGAGGCACTGGTCATCCTCTCCAAAGGGTAAATCAAACTAAATCAAAATCAACAGGTTTACAATACAATGTGTTTCCTGCTTTCATACATTTCCCAATATCCTGCTGAACAACGGAATATGATATACTGACATGACATTTTAGTAAGCAGGCAGAACCTTACCAACCTTGGACATATTCATGCAGCATGCAGTTCTCCGCTAATGATAAGGACAAAACCAGTCAGTTTGGATACATTTTGACAACTATGTCAAGAGCACATTCAAAGTTCATACATAGTTACAGTATTTTATATGTTAGAATCTCTAATTAGAGGATACATTGCAAATCAACATACTAGCTTCAATCAACTAAACGAACTGGCACCCATTCAAGATTTAATGTGAACTCATAAGAATATATATATTTCAATCAAGTATTATACTGTGACTGATCATATTTTTACCGTTACAATATTCCTAGCTGTAAAATTAAGAATGTCTTCTTAGATAGATATAAAATGTCAAAGTAAATGGCCACATGCCTAGCTGAATGAAATGAAAATATCTGTACTACTGGCATTACCTAATTGCTAATCAGAAGGAAACTTTTTTTAAGTATGGGATTTGAATAAGATGAGTCAGTAATGAATTTTATGATATAAAATTCTCTAAATCTATTTGCCTTATTCTCATAATAATAAAAATTATAAAAATAATTTATAGTTGGTTTTCAGCTCCCATAAAAATGCAGTGTATTCCTCAATAACTTTCTAGGCTGTGTTTTGGTAATGAGATGGGTAGATTTCTGGTAGCAAGCCTCATTTATTTTAATAAAGATAAAGTTTTTGAGGGAATGAGAAAAAAAGTATTCAATGCCCTTAATTATGGCCAGTGTTGATTATTGTCCACTGATCTCAGGATATATAAAATGGGGTCACCAAGAAATTAATTAAATTGTTGACATTGGCTACCAGATTTATTATACCAAAACTAAAATACATCCTTCTTTCGATCAATAGTATTTAAATGTAAGGAAAACACAAATGGCTGAAAAATATACACAGCAACAAAAAAACTTTAAGACATCTTTATTGTTTTATTCACATTTGGTCTCAATTTCTAATTATATTAAAAAGATTTCCTAAAAGATTTCCTTCATCTAACACAATGCACATTTGGAAGAAATATTGAATGCATCTATGAAGCATGTTATATCTCCATCCCAAATCTTCTTCATGCATGTTCCAACTTAAGCTAAAGAAGAAGAATAAAGACAACCAGATTTTAAAATTTGATCCTGAATATATACCCTCCATATTTAGGAAGAACATCACAAATTGCTTTGAAGTCCTAATCTTCATTGATAAAGAACAAGAATTGTGGGATGAATGTAAAGAAATAGTTAAAGGTAAACATAAATATAGGCTACCATAGATGAAGAAACAAAAGAAAGCAAACTGGATGTCAGAACAAATGGTAGAAAATTCCAAGAAAAAAGGAGAAGTCAAAGCCAAGAAAAAGAAAAAAATTAGGAAAGGAACTTAAAGATTTTCAGACAGCAGTTAGAAGAGACAAGTGGTATCTATAAAGACAATGAAGATATAAACAGATGTTGAAAACAACAAAAGTCTTCCAAAAAATATTTAAACTCAGAAGGAGGTTTTAAACTCAAATTGGTATGCTAAAAGGCACCAATGGACAAATAATTGATTCAAAGATCAAGTAAAGATGGGAAGAATATACTGAAATATTATACAGTAGAGATGTCCAATTTACCTTAGAAGATATCCTGTTACTTACAAGAACCTCTAGTACCAGAAGATAAGGTAGATCACCACTCTTATTATTACCAGGTCAGAAAGGACAAGTAGTGATGGAGTATTTACAGAAATATGATGAGCAACAGAAGAAAAATCAGTAATGGTTCTAATCAAGCTATGCCAGAAAATCTGGAGCATGACATAGTGGCCAACAGATTAGAAGAGATCAATCTACATTCCAATACCAAAAAAGAATGTGAAAACTATCATACAACGTCCTTAATTTTACATGCTTGCTAACAAAATAATGCTTAGGATCATCCAATGCAAATTAGAGCTCCACGTGAAAAAGAAGATGCCAGATGTTCAAGTGGCTTTTGAAAAAGGCTAAGTCATATGAGACATTATTGCAGATGCAGGCTGGAACAGTATGTATGTCCTTGATTATAGAAAGGCTTTTCATAATGTCAAAATAGCTGCAGATGCAATAAAATAATAAAAGTCTAGGAGCACCAAAATGGAGGAATGGTTGGTGAAAATGACAGAATTTATAGGAATGGAAAAAATTCATTCATTTTGATTAGGGAAAAAATAATAACTTCAGAAACTGAAACCCTTTATGGACCTTTTACTGAAAAGGGGGGGAAAAGGAACTTGTGATATATAGTTTTATTAAAAAAGGATAGAGAATACATAGAAGCTATGATGTAACTATAATCAGAGAGCTTAAAATATAAACACATTTGTAATTTTATAAAAATCAGAGGCCCCTTCTATATATGATTTTTTTTTCCTTTTTCTTTGTCTTTTTCTGTCATTTATATTTACTTATCTCTTTTCTGTCACTTTACTTTCTTTTTTCTTTAAATTTATATTGTTTTACTTTGTAAAAACTTCTTTAATAAAAATAAACTAAAAAAAGAAAGTCAAACAACATAATGAAAAAGTGGGACTAAAATTAGATATAATTTTAATTTAATTTAATAATTTAGTGGGACTAAAACCAAATATAAAGAAGACAGAATTAATGGCAACAGATTCAACCAGTCTTATAAATGATAATGTATTATTATAGCATTTATAAGTGATAATAAGGTTAATAACTTAATAAAATATCATAAGTTAATAGATTTTGCTTTTTAGAATCAAATATTAATAGTCAAGAAAACAGTAGTCATTGAATACATCATAGAATAACTTTTGATAGAGCAGCCATTAAGTGCTTTGTAAAGATATTCAGATGCCATGATTCATCTGTACCCACAAAGGTCAGAATAGTGCAAGCAATGGTATTCCCTGTGATATTTTAAGGAAGTAAAAGCTGGACTTTGGAGAAACAGATAGAAATTTGAAATGGGCAGCCAAGAAAACAAACCAATGGATCCACAGACAAATCAACCCAGAATTCTCCCTGGAGACACAAAAGAGCAGGCTGAAATTCTCCTACTTCAGACACATTATTGGAAGATCTAGCTTTCTGGAGAAGGCTCTAAAGCTAGGAAAAGTGGAAAGAAGGAGAAGAAGCTGATCAGCAGCAAGGTGGAAAGAATCAGTTACAGCAGCAATGGGTTCACCAGGAGAAGATCTGAAAGACTAGCTCAAGAAAGATCATCATGAAGATTATCTATGTGCTTGCAAAGAGTTGACACCAACATAATGGTACATAATCTATCAATCAAATCTCTCCTCAAGATTAGAAAATAGCTATTTTTTAAAAAAAAAAAAAAAGCCTAAAAATTTATCCTAAAATTACACCTTTTTAAAATGTATTTCCCAAGTCCCAGACTTTTCCATCATTTGCATATATATGGTTTCTATCTTCCTCCCATTTTTCCTTTCTATTCATTGTTATATGTACAATTTGTAAATTACTACATATACATTTTAATCATTGTGTGCTTAAATGTGTTTGAAAGTTATTTAAATGTGTTTGAAAGTTATGTACTTCACTACAGCATTTGATAAAATTGAACGGTTTATATCAGGGGTTGGGCAACTACGGCCCCTTTATAACCTGTGGACTTCAACTCCCAGAATTCCTGAGCCAGCATGCTAGCTCAGGAATTCTGGGAATTGAAGTCCACAAGTCGTGAAGAGGCCATAGTAGCCCACCCCTGATTTACACTGTCCTCCATCAAGAGTGCTGGATGCAGTTTAAAGCTTCGCCATGCTATGTTGTACTTTCTGGTGGCAAAGTGGTAGCAGCAGGACAAAGTCTCATTTGCCAAGCCTTGTGCTCAACAGACAGGCCATTTTCTGAAGCAAAGCTAAAAGATTCTCTTAGTGAGCCGATAAGGATCAGGGCATTTTGGAACTCACCCATCTTCATTTAGAATGACAGGAATAAAAATGATTCTTTTCTCCCTAATTAACACTGGCGAGTGGATGAGGCTGAGAGAGATAAACGCTGGAGCTTAAGAATATGCACAGAAGACAAAATTGTTACAGTGGAATGAATGCTTCAGTGAATAACAATCAAAACCATATAATGAAATCTTTTTCTTTTCCTAATAGGCAATAATGTGAGTGTATGCTGCACTAGAAGCCTTTTTTCGTATATAATTATAGTCTCCAAAGCCAATTTGTTTTTAGTAAACTCTGAAGGCCATAGAAGGACAGATAAATGAATAGTAAATTCCACTGAGCATTTTATCAGCTTCCTGCCACTCTTTGAACAGAGTCAGGCTAGAAAAAAAAAGTAACTAAAACACCCTGTTATTATAGATCCTGTGACAGACTATGCACAGTCTTGGCGAGCTATTAATTCTATACGCTATCATTATTATTTCACTCCTTATTCTTGCTAATAGACAGCCATGTGAATTATAGGGCTATCAGAAGGCTGAGATTGTCAGTCTAAATAAAATACTGTGGTTACCTATAGTTAATGAGACTGGGAATTTGTACTCTTGTATAAAACCAAAAACCATCCTTTAACTTAGCTCACAGAAATAAGGTAAAAGCAGTGTTAATAACAACCTGTCCTCATTCTAGTTTAAGTATAAACAAAAATTTCCTAGCTGGCTAGTAATACAGGACACTTGTTCTTCTGTGGGTTGTTGGGCTTTTGTTTTTGTTTTTCAGAATAAAGAAACCAATGAATGGAGAGCTATATTCGACAGATATATGAGAGTAAGTTCCTACAATATGCATAAGATTGCATAGTTCATTATTCTTGTCCTGAAAGATAGCTGGAACTCGGGATTCAGAATCAATATCTCTTTGATTATCTAGTGCTGAAATCACACAACAAAAAAAGCCATCATGATATCCGAGCCCTTTCTTATTTCCTTTTAGAAGCGAACAACTAGACTGCTTTCAAAAAGAGAACAATGAGGCAAGTGAACATTGGTAGGGTGCAGAAAACATGTTGTCTATGGTCTGGTCCTATCTGTTTTCCATTATCCCATAGCTACCTGCGCGTTGTGAATTTTTATGAATCAAATCGTGCAAACAAAATTGGCAATCAGATCTCAGCAGCCATAGTGAAGGCATTTTTTTAGTCTTTATATATACGGCAAGCAAGTCCGGGAAAATGACAGTACTTGTGAATAATATAAGCAGGCACTGACAACAACAAGTGATTCAGGACAAAAAGGATGGATGGAAGTGATGAACCAGTTGAAGAAGTACTAGTGAGAAACATGGAGAGTCAGTTTGGCATAGTGCAGGGGTAGGCAACCTTGGCTCTTTTATGACTCGTGGACTTCAACTCCCAGAATTCCTGAGCCAGCATGGCTCAGCTTGGAAACCTCTCCCTTTCCCCTCAGCATGGCTGGCTCAGTAATTCTGGGAGTTGAAGTCCACAAGTCATAAAAGAGCCAAGGTTGCCTACCCCTGATACAGTGGTTCAGGCCAGAAACCGGGAGACTGGGAATTCTAGTCCTTCTTTAGGCACAAAGCCAGCTGGGTGATCTCACTTTCTCTCAGCCCTAGGAAGGAGGCAATGGCAAACCAGTTCTGGAAAACCTTGCCAAGAAAACTGCAGGGACTTATCCAGGTAGTATCTGAAAACTGGACATGATTGAACAAAATGGTTTTTTTTAAAGTAAAAAAAAAGTGAGGAACATAAGATTAAACGTTGACAAGAATTGGGTGAGGAGAAACAAACAGCCTAGCTTTCTCTTGGCACTAGCCATTGTAAATTCCACAAGTTTGCTGCCGTGACCTGCTAGTAGAAAAGAATGTGTGTGAGAGAGAGTAGGTGAACATTTGGTGAGTGCACATTTATCATTATTCTTTATCATTACAGGCAGTTTTTTTAAGCTGACATTAATTTAATTCTAAAAAAAATGTTCTTAATTATATCATCAGTTTTTAGGATAATTGAATGGCCACCATATTGAGGGAAAAGTAAAAAAAAAAAGATTGTCTAGAACAGTGGTGGCGAACCTATGGCACAGGTGCCAGAGGCGGCACTTGGAGCTCTCTTTGTGGGCACACGTGCCGTTGCCCCAGCCTTGCCTCCCCCCATGACCCCCTCCTCTCCAGCAGCCCCCCTGAAGGAGACTTGCCCTTGAGCGTGGCCCACATGGAGCAGCGCAGACAAGGACATGGCAGCCAGGCAGTGGAGACAAGACTCTGCCTTCACACCCCATCATGCAGTTGATGCTTCAGGGCGCGGGCAAGGGTGTGGCCGCCATAGTGCTGCTGGGCTGCCTGGGCAATCTGTGATGGGCCCTGGAGGTGGTGAGTGGTCCTGTGGGCAGGCAGGGTGGGGGATGGGGGCAGAGCAGGGGCGGACAGGGGGGTGGAGTGGGGGCAGGGCCAGTTTTTGGGCACTCGGTCTCTAAAAGGTTCACCATCATTAGTCTAGAATGATTGTGAACAAATGGCAAGTCTTGGATCAGGATGCTGGACTGTTTATTGCAACTCATTATGATACAATATACACTGAAGTTATTATTATGCCATACATACTGCATAATACTATATACAATAAAATACAAGTAGTCCTCAACTTGTGACCACAATTGAGCAAAAACATTATGTTGTTAGTGAGACATTTCTTAAGCAAGTTTTGCTCCATTTTACGACCTTTCTACCACAGTTTAAGTGAATCGTTACAGTTGTCAAGTTAGTAACATGGTTCTTAAGTGAATCTGGCTTCCCCCTTGACTTTACTTGCTTGTCAGAAGGATACAAAAACTGTTCACATGACCCCAGGACACTGCAACCATCATAAATATGAACTAGTTGCCAAGCATCCGAATGTTGATTGCATGACCACAGGAAAGCTGCAATGGTTGTAAGTGTGAAAAATGGTCATAAGTTTCTTTTTTCAGTGCCGATGTAGTTTTGAACAGTCATTAAATAAATTTGTAAGTCAAAGACTACCTGTCCTATGTACTATAAAACCTGATGACATTCTGCTCTTTGGCATCCTGTAGTCACATAGGGAAGTCATACACTTGCAGATTAAGAAGTAGCTTTACTCATATTTACTTTGAATCTGATTATATGCCAAGCTTAGTCTTGCTTATTTTGCATTGGTAAGCTTACAGCCTCAAGGGTATTCCACTCAGACCCCAGGCAGACCCCTGTATTCAGAGTGGAATGTCTTTGAAAAAATGTTGCAAAACATAATTAAAGTAGAATAGAATATGATCTCCTAGGTGATCATTCTATTTGTCAGATTTAAAGCATGATAATGAAGGAATGAAATGGAAAGCTTGAGAAATACCTAAATCAAGATTATTCTTTCTGGTTCATTTATTAACTGGATTGTAATTTGTGGCTAGGCAAGACATTTCTCTCTTAGACTAAGAAATAGAAGAAATCTTTTTTCCCCATATATTTTATTGATTTTTTAAACATAAATCACTTAATAGTTGGTAAACAGTGTGTTTGCTGGGTTTACATTTGTAAAGAAAAATCATCAACAATTGGTTTCTATAATCCATAATCCACATAGTACATTTAGTTGATTTCCCCTTTTCCCCAAAATGTCTTCTTTGCAAACCTTGAAGTAATACAGTTCTTATTATTTTGATAAATAACAGTTACATATATGATTTTTTCCCAATATTCCTAGAAATAATGATCACATCAATATAATATTTCTTTTTTTATCTAATCATTCTGGTTGCCTCATTTTATATTCTGTTACAGTCCTTATTTATATTTGTTTCTCCCATAAAGTTCAAAGTATTCTTGCTGGTTAAGATTTTCTCAACAGTTAATTACATTTAAAGATTTAAATCCATTTTTCCCATATAAACCATCTCAACACTTTTACATATCTCAAAGAATAGGTAAAAACAGTAAAGAAAAGGAAAAGAGAGCAAGAGTAAAGAAACATAAAAAGTAAAATACTACTTAAAATATATATTCCTCCTAAGCTAATATATATTTATTGCCAAAATTTCTTATTCTTTTTAACCATGATTAAAAATATTTTTAATCTTTAAATATTCCATTTAATGTGCCTAGTCATCTAATCCTTTAACTCTTATTCGAAACATTTTTTTCTTTTTTATGCATTATAATTTCCCTAAATTCAGACACCTTTAATTATCTAAAATTTCCTTCATCTAGGCCATTTTCTAGGCCAATATTATATTACTTATACCAAGAAATAAAATAAAAGGGGGGGAGCATACAGTATTATTTCAGGAATTCTTAGAATGACATATGTATTCAGAATCTTTTCTATTTCTTTAACCATATTCAAACAAATGTTCCTTTTTTAAATATTCTCTCTGGTAGATCCATCATCTATTTTCTTAATTTTCACTTTCTTTTGGACTCCGAATACAAGTAGCTTGGGCTGATCGATGAAATACAGCCTTTCTCCTGTCAGGTTAGAAGGCTTTTCCCAAGATGAACGGAATGACCGTCATCATTCCAGAGTCGCCCTTCTTTCTTCGCCGCCTCTCCAGGGTGGCTTGGACCCATTAGGGTCTCCAGGCAGGACGAAAGTTGGCCACAGAGGTGCGGCGGTCCGCAAGCCCACGACCAGTCACTACCATGCAGGACCGGAAGTCTCAGAAATAGAAGAAATCTTATCTATTGTTTGAAACATCAATTGAAACATCAATTGAATATATCACACTGTGCTGTCTTCTTAGCTTATTCTTATTCAGATCCTAGCCTGCTTTTAGGAAAATCTCATTTTCATAATCCCAGGAAATCACTTTCTAACAACTATTTTATTCCATGCCTAAATTAAGATTAAATTTGCTCCAAAATAAGAAGAAGGAGCTTGCTACATTTTATCATGATTAGGATACTAAGTATGAACTCCGAACAGTTGATGCTGTTTTGAATATTTTGAAAAACAAACTACAAAGATAATCTTATTAGTAAGAAAGCAAATAGCTCGAATCAAGGAAGTAATTTCAGATGCTGGAACACCTTGTTTGTGATTAAACATTGTTGTTCCAAATCCTCCACATTAAGTTGAAAAAGAGAAATGTATGATTTTAAAGAGTATTGATCTCTCCATAAAACAAACCAGATTCTTCTCTCTAATTTATCTAGGGAGATTTCTATTAAATTCCATCCCAAAGGCCAATTGCATCCTTCTAACTTAATCTTCACCCCCACATTATTTCACAGAAGAAATATGACTTTAAATAAGATTCTTGTTAGAACAGATTTGTTATTACAGGACCACTGCTGTGGGTCAAAAGTATTTCCTCCTTATTAATTTTTAATATCACTTCTCTTATTCTCCAATTCAGCTCCTTCGTTTTTTACTTTAAATACATACATTCATTTTAACTCAAGTATTTGGGGTACAATCATCTTAATCAAGTGGCCTGACGTGGCCCATAAGAACATAAGGGGGGGAGAAAGATATTTTATTTTCAATGTGAAGAGAAAAAGCAGTACAGTTCTAGAACCTCTCGCTAAAAGATTGACAAAATCCTTTGTTGTTGCAATTCAAAAATAATTGACAGATTTTCTTAGCTCTGGGGGGTGGTTAATGAATGATGACAAAGCTTTCAAAACTGAACATTGCTTGTAATAAATTACCATAAACAAAGCTAGAAAATTAGGATTGATGCTTACTTTTTCTCTCATGATGTTTTTACATCACTTACACAAATTACAGAGTGCCATTTTTTTTTCAAAAAATTGTTTAAATTACCAATTAAAAGCTGCATGTAGCATTTCTAATTAAAAGCTGGAACTGATGCATTCGCATTGCCGGTGTTTCCAGAGTGATGTTTTCCCCATAAGACAGATGGAATCTCTTACCTAAGAATTCCCACCTCTGGTCACACCAGAGAGAATTTTTCACTTAAATAAACTTTCTGAGATGCACATCCAACTCATTAACACAAAAGAGCTAATTTCTCTCATCAATATTCTTTCAATTAGCAATTACTTAGAAACCTAATAGCAGCAGATGCATCCTGATCCTGTCTGGAGGGATGGAGGGGTAAAAAAAAGTATCCAATTTACCCAGCTTGGTAAATTGGACTTCTTAATATTCATTTTTGGGGTAATTGTTTCTTTTTTAAAAAAGAATCAATTTGCACACATATAGTGGCAGCACCCAAAGCTCAAGAAATAAACTCAAACCAACAGAAGACCTTGTGAAGGATCCTTGGAGCTATCTGGGCTTTCTTGCAGAGGTTTTGTTAGCCAAACTAGGTAACATCATCACTGCAACACTGATGATGTTACCTAGTCTGGGTAAAGAAATGTCTGTAAGAAATCTCTGCAAGCAAGCTCAGGGAGCACCAAGGACCCTGATTTCAACCCTGAGCTACAAATGTTCTCGTTTATGGAGAAAAACCTTGTCATTTCTTTTAAAAAGGAGCTTCTGGAGGATCAATTTCAACAGGGCGTAAAATCTGCACACAATGCATATGTGACAAGTCTCAACAAACCAACACTGTGCTACTAATCTTTTGCATTTACAAAAGCTCAATAGAATTGTGTGTGAAATACAGTTGTTCGTGGCCACCTACACACCTTTGCATTACCTACCTGAGAAATAAATAATAAAAATAAAGGAGAACATAATGAACATAATTCCCAGCCACTTGCAATGCGCTTCTCAGAACCTGAGGGAAAGAATGGCATTTTACAAAATGTAAAGTAAATCTTTATATCCTTCTTTTTGCAAGAAACCAAGTAGCCCCAGTACATCATTGGATGGTAAGGAAGAGGGTCAAGGGAATGTGATCTTAAAGATCATAGAAATAATTGGGTACAAAAGCATGTGTATCCAGTTGCCAGGATTTCTGTAACCTGACTCCTTTTTCCTTTCAATAAATCTGGTTAAAGGAGACTTTGTTTCTGAAAGTGGCTCTCAAGAACGTAACACTACAGGACCTTTAACTTCTCATAACAAGCCTTTTTCAGATGATACCATCTCACCAAATATCAGCAGTAGCAGCAGCAATTTTATTGGTCCTACTGCTATACTGGCTAGGCAGGTAAAAGCCGGCAAAGAGCACCATTCAAAAAGAGATAGAAGAATGTAATTCAACTCATGGTAGAGAAGCAATGCATTCCAATGGACAACAACTCTTGCTTTTCTCCCCACCACCCCACCCCACTCCAACCCATGGTGAAATGGCTAGGAAATAGTGAAGCAAAATAAAATGAAGCAAAATCCTTTAAAATAAATATAAATATTGGAACAGAACCAAATTGGCAGAGAGGGTCTTAGTGTGGAAATACTGTATATTATAATTAATTGCAATTAGTATTATGATCAAACTAAGCTTTTAGCACTACTAATCAAAAGACATTGTGCAGCACTTTTGTCTTTTCTTCATCAAATGTTTCTGCAGACAGAAAAACGCTAGGAAAGAGATGGAAGGGTTACAAATGAAGGATAACATCATCTAGAGGCTTTGCAAACTTCAGTGAATAGGAGAGAGTGATTGCACCATTAAAGCCTCTTCTGGGAGTATCTTAATTTAAATACATTTTCTCAGCTTTCAGTTGTTGATTAGGCAATGTACTTTCCCTTTTTTAATGTCTTTCAGGTGCAGTGGTTAAGCCTATCAAAATGTAAAGAAAATATCAGCAAACAGTGATACAAATAGTTATGCTTCTGTCGTACCAGTTTCCTTTCAAGCGCTGTGTGTTTGTGCACACAGGTTGTAAATCCAGAGTGCATGCTTAAATATAGAATGCACAAAAACTAAAATGTATGCAGATGGTTTTAATTTTTGTTTTAAAAAACAATAAGTGTTTTAAAAATTATGCAGAAACAGAATGGCTCGTGCCTACCTAGTTGTAGCATGTTTTTTGGTATAAGTAGTCCTTGACCTATGACTGGTCACTTAGCGACTGTTCAAGGTTATGATGGACTGCCCTGCGGGGGGTACTTACGACCTGAATACAAAGTTACAATGGTCTCCCCCCCCCATGGTCACGTGACTGCACTTCAGGTGCTCAGCAAATGGATGGCATCCATCCACATTTAAAATACTTTTGCCAAAACCCAATATTTACTTCCAGTTGCTGGCAAAACCATGCCCACAGCTTAAGGAAATCATACCTTGGTCAACATAGCACTTCTTTGAAAAGTGGTAAGTTCATGGCCTTTAAGCTCTCTTTTCAATGCTATTCTTGTCTGCTTCAATTAACTTCCAAATACATTTGCAATTATTGTGCTGGTTTCAGCAGTGCTATGTTGCTCCGACATTAACAGGTTTACTTGCTAAAACTGAATTATGAATTGCTTTTTGAAAATCAGCAACCCTAGGAAAGTAATTTAAATAAATTGAGTTCTTTTACCAAATGCCAGGTTTCATAATGGTCCAAAAAATAAGGACAGACCTTGGCCAATAATGCTAAGCACATTTTATTTGGTTTGCTCCATTCTCTCAATGCTGGATACGAACTTTAACATTCTTTATATAATTACACACAACAGGGGACTATGTGTCAAAAGTGATAACCATAAAGCTCCCTTCTGCATAGTTTTTAAAAGATCTTTAAAGACAGTTTAATTTTAAGGGACCATCAACCCTAGCTAAGTTTCATTGTTGTCCATCTTGGGGGAGAATTGCTTTATTATTACGTTCGTGATATATAATTTTGATTTATTTCTATTGCTTTTATAATCTTGGCTTCTTGTAACCCAGAGTCTTTTGAGTTAGGCTAGTTAGAAAAACTGAACGATAAATAAGTAAACAAAAAGGGGAATGTTCCAGAAATAATATACGTTTTGAAAAGATTCAGTTTTGCCTGGCAGATGAAACCTGAAGATTATCCAAAGATGATTAAGTTATCATGTATTACACAAAGATTTAAACTTAAATTTATTGTGGTCATGTACCTCTCAACCTATGATCCCAGTTGAAACCAAAAATTTTGTTGCTAAGAGAGATAGTTGTTAAATGAGTTTTGCCCCATTTTATGACCTTGCTTGCCACAGTTGCTAAGTGAACCTCTAGAGTTGTTAAGTTGGTAACATGGTTATTATGTGAATTTGGCTTCCTCATTGACTTTGCTTACCAGAAGGTTACAAAAAGTCCTCATTTTTACCAACCTCGGAAGAATCAGGGAAGGCTGTGTCAACTTTGAGCCCCATCAGAATCACTCCTGGCAGTGAGCAATGAGTTAGCCTGAAATACTGCATTCCAAACACTGCACCATCATGGCTCTTTTAGATGTTAGAACCTCTCCACTTCCAACTCTGGTTCCATCCATTGTGAATTAAAGTCCTGGGTGGACTTTTCTCCTGATATTCCGCTCCCTGGGACAGAGTGAATTTGTTTCATAAATGCTTATTCAAGTTCACTAGAGAGAAAGAAACTGATAATTCAACAACCTACTCCATAAATACTCATCCATGATTTTGTGATTAAAAAAAAAAAGAATTGTCAAATTAACTGACCCCAGAACTGGAAACAGTTGTCTAATTATATTAACTTTCTGCTGTTTTGCATTTCTGGGAAAGTGGGGGGGTTATTAAACATACAGTATAAGGTTAAAATGTTTGAGAACTAGGAAAAAAACTTTTTTAAACTGCTCCAGTTCCTGTTAAAGTGACTTTTTTAAAGTTTATTTAGCCCCAGCAAGACATTTAGATATTTATTCAACAAAGAAGATGTGTTACCATACAGTTTGCAATGCTGAGATTTTTTGGGATTGCAGCAAAATCTAGATTAAAGGCTAACTACAAATGATCATAAAACTCTAGGCCATTGTCATAGTCAAAAGATGAAAAAGCATCTACATCAAATATTCTGTTTATTTTAACATTCAGCTGCAGTTTCTCACAGCTCTATGATATATATCAGCTAAGTGATTTTGAATGTTGTCAGTTCAAAGTTATGTTCAAGGAATGGGGCTGACAAAAGTCATGCTGCCAAGATCCACAAAAATTAAGATGAATTCACAAAATGTTGTAGTGTTCCTTATAGTTCATCATGCTTCTTCTGGGCTGAAAAAGGAAGAAGCTAGTTAATAGATCAGCCTTTGGTAAAACCATGTTACCAGATGCTCTGGTGTTTATGTCCCATAGTCTCCAGTCATGCTGGCTGAGAGATTAAAGTTAAAATCCAGCAAATCTTGGAAAGTATTTGGTTGGGAAAACATGTACAAGGAACATGGGATTAAATTAAACCAAAACTCAGGATGCATTCTCCAAAGTCTGAATTGTACGTTGTGGTAAACCCAGTTTTTTTTATAGAGTGCTTAAACTGTCTACTTTATTATGATGAGAAAACATCACAGGAACCCAATTCATGACCTAATTGAAATGCTTACTGGATATCAGTTATGAACACAAAGTAAATAGCGATGCATACAGCTACTATTTGTGGCATGCATGATCCTGGAGATACACAGCAGTTGGAGGAGGCATTTTCAGGATAAACTAGATCAGAATTCCAATCTCTCTCTCTTCAAAATACTGGTGAGCCATTTGAGCCTGCAATTGAGAGAAAATGAGATTGCTGGAATGATAGTTTAGCTGCAAGGGAAAATAAAATGAAAAAGTGAAGAAAGAGGCGGGTGGATAAAAGACAGACTCCTTAGTACAAGCAGACTATTAGAATTCTTGCCATTGTTGCTTCTGTTTATATGGAGAAAGTTGTGGGTTGCATTATAGCATGCTACAAGCATGTTATGTAGGTCTTAAATGTGGGAGAAACCACAGAACAAGTTGTTTCAAAAGTAATTATTGTAAGGATATTTTGTCATGTGCAATTTGTATTAAGGAATATTGTGGCATGTATATCCTAATAAGAGTTCTCCCTTCCCAAGAAGTCATGTATCACTTACATACAGCCTTTCTTTGCTAAACATGCACGCTTTTGTAATAGTATCCTTCTACATGTACACAATCTATTCTTATGTAGATAAATGTTCCAATTGCACCAAGGAGACAGATAACAAGATTTGGTATTTTCTGCAA
>NW_015386134.1:70473-122197 GCF_001527695.2 Protobothrops mucrosquamatus
GCAGGAAACCCTATACCATTTCGGACAAATGGCTGTCCAGTCTCTTCTTAAAAACTTCCAGTGTTGGAGCATTCACTGCTTCTGGAGGCAGGTTGTTCCACTGGTTAATTGTTCTAACTGTCAGGAAGTTTCTCCTTAGTTCTAGGTTGCTTCTCTCCTTGCTTAGTTTCCACCCGTTGCTTCTTGTCCTGCCTTCAGGAGCCTTTGAAAATTCTGTGCACTATGATCATATCTGGCTGATCATACAGCATATATACTTGCCTTGCATTGAACGGAATGGACAACTCACCACAGCCAATAAGCTGTAGCAAACTCATCACGGCCAACTTGCCAAGGGATAACTCACAGCAGGACAATTAAACAAATACAAAAGTTAAATTAATTTCAGCAGAACCATGGTCAATAATAAATAATAAAATTAAAAAGTCAATCCAGAAATACAAGAGTTACAATAATTTTGACAAGTTGTCCCGCCGCAAATTGGTCATGGTAAGTTGTCCTAGACCTGCACCGAGCTGCTACTTTCAAAACCAATGTGTGTTGTTCTGTCATGTAATGAATAACCATGTTAGATTGGCCACTAGTAATCTTTTTAATAAATTAAATATTACTATCTTTATTTTGCAAATAGACTCTAAATCTTAACTCAGAGCTCAAGTCACTGCACATTTTTAATAAACTTCTTTTAATGTGAAAAATAAATGGATTCATTTTCTGATTACTGCATACGGTCTAAATGTATTTCTCAATGTAGTGCTTTTATTATAGTGAGAATGCCATAAAATAATGAAGTGTGAGAAATTCTCTAGTCCATGATAGCAGGTTATCTTATGTTATCCATAGAAGCACATATCAATTCAAATAAATATAGATGCTAAAAACTTGTATGATATACACCAGCCTTTCAACTCAGGCATCTACTGTAATACATGTATTTGGACTATATCCCACAATACCTCTAGAGCAGTGTTTCTTAACCATAGCAACTTTAAAAGGTCTGGACTTCAATTCCCAGAAGAATTGAAGAATTCTAGGAGTTGAAGTCCAAACATCTTGAAGTTTCCAAGTTTGAGAAACAATGATCTAGCGAGCATTAAGTTGAGAAAATCTGGGGGAAAAAGAGAAGGCAATATAAGTGGAGATTCCAATTATTTTTAGCAAACAAATGAGAATGTTTAGAAATTTATAATTTAATCATGTTCCTAATAAGACTTTAAATAGTTTTATTTCAATATTTATATTATTAGCATATATCTGCAATACTTGAAAAGTTATTAATGTAGCATATCTTAAGATCCTTATGATTTATAAGAGAATCATACTTGAATTTTATTGATAAGGTATACCTTTTCTTAGTAATGAAGTCTTCAAAAAGTCTTATTTGCTACCTTCAAGCTTTCTAAAAATGCTAAAGAAAATTATTTCCCCACTAACACTAAACAATAGAACAATTAAGCATAACTATACCAAAAGATTTATTTGACCATAGGCATTTGAAGAAGTCTTGTAAACTATGGACTACATGCCAATATTTGTAGCTACATATTTCTCATGACTTTTCAGAGATTCCCTTGAGAATATTGTATTTTTTTACAGAAATAATGCAATGAGATATACAGTTTCAATTTGAGAAGATGAAGGCCATATTATTCTGTGACTTTTTTGTATTCTTTACTTCCTTTTTTACCACTTTGGGTATTGAGGGAATTTGTTCTGTGACTTACCACTCTTAATTTGCACAGGAAGAAGTCAACATGGTATATATATATGTTTAGATAGACCACTTGCAGAATGAGAATTTGTTCTTGTTTCTTTGCCTTTTGTGTTTTTCCATATATCCCCAACAACCTAGAGCAGACTCGTGATAAAGCACTTACATTGTGGTGACTGAGTTGTATTGAGGAGGATAATATATGTATGCCACAAAGCTAACATAAACATAATGGCCATCTTGGATTTGAAATAATAATGAGCTGAAAATGTGGCTTGTCCTTTACGAAATGGAATTATTTATTTTATTGGTTGTATCCAATCTTTTCTTGGGCTTGATTAAGTTCAGTAATAAAATTGACCACACTTTTAATAAATACTTTTCCATAGTCATTTAAAGTTCTTTGCAGTCATGGATGGAAAGCAGTTTAACATATTGCCAATCTAATTTGCCTTGCTAATTAATTCTATAAAACAGCTAAATCAACATAAATCTGAAGGAATTAATAGATGCTGCAAAGAGAAACAATAACAATAATTCTTACTGGAATTATATATGTGCCTTTCTTAGTGTGATTATAATAAATTATATACATTTATTTTCTTCTGATTTTGGTAGGATTCAATGTGAAAGAAATTGTCTTTTCATTTCTTTTTACACAAAAATACATTGATGAACACCACCAGCATGGATGAAGTGGACCAATTAGTTATCATTCACCACTTGAAAAGTTTGCACCTATTCATTTTGGAAAGGTCCATGAATATGTATGCATATGTATTTTTGAAAGTATGGCATTAACTGCATGTGTATGTGTGTTATGGAAATTAAGTTAACTACACAAATAGATAATGAATTTGATAGGATCCACTGGGCTCTAGAACAACTCGCCGTAGCTGACTCACTCTGGCTCCCTCGTCCTGGCCAATTCGCCCCAGCCATCTCACCACAGGACAACTCGCTACAGCCAACTCACCGCAAGGACAACTCATCAAGGGACAATTCAATGTGAGATAACTCAAGGGAGGGACAAGTGAATTTCAGAGGTGGTCTTGCTTTAGGTTTGAACCTTCTTAAATTAGAAGTCCTCAAGGCAGGGATGAGCTGCAGTTCACTTGAGTTGCAACTCACTCTCTTGAGTTATCCTAGGTTAGAATTGTCCCATAGTGAGTTGTCCCTATGGCAAATTGGCTGGAGTGAGCTGGCCAGGGCAAGTAAGCTGGGCCAGTCAGTTGCAGCAAGTTGTCCCATTCCAGATCCAGTGGTCTATTTCCATAAGCAGAAATAATATCTTCTCACGGAATAAGAAGAAGCAATTCCTTGTTCCTCAAAATCTTCTCCATGATTTCTTCAAAAAAGACCATTTATACAAAACCAAATGGGTTCACCCTGCATTCTTATATTCAAAAAATACTCCTTGCTTATGTTTTTGGTTTAATAACATAGGGACCAAATTCTGAATCTCTATCAGCAGGATATGGACAAGAAAATATATCCAACAGTGACAACCCACCCAGTGGTGGGATTCAGCCAGTTCGCACCACTTCGGCAGAACCAGTAGCTATTTTTTTGTTGCCCAGGCCCAGAATGGACTTCCGGAAGCGGCATCCACACAGAGAACCAGTTGTTCACATATTTGAATCCCATCACTGAACCCACTCATAGAAATCACATTGCACCAGAGTGGCATCTCTCCTGCAGATACACACATGTATTCTGACAAATTTCAGGTCTCTCTCCACAAGTAATAAAGTATAGTACAATAAGGTATAGAGAGAGTTCTTGGATTCAGACTAAGTACAGAGTAGACTAAGAAAAAACCCATGGGATTTAATTTTTCATGATTATGTCATCCATCCAAATTATATTAAAACCATTTAATATAATTAAATGATATAATATTATTATATCAATAAACTTGCTGAATCGGTTTTCTTCTTTTCTTTCTCCAGCTTCTAAAAGTCAACTGCAACAAACATTGCAAAGAAGTATCATTCCTTTCATTAAAATTATTGTCTGCTAACTATTCCTGTCAATCCAAAGGTTACTAACACTGAAAACCAGTTAAGACTTAATTTGCAAAAGTGATTACAAAAAGAAGTATGCAAAGCCAGTGTCCTTTTAAAAGTGCCAACTATGGTTTAGAGATTATCTCCCAGGTCTCCAAACCTGTTGGAGACTGCTGTCTTGTGGTCACCTCATGAGGAACTGCTTCTGGAACACTTGTGGGCAGTGGTGGGATTCAAATACCTGAACATCCAGTTCTCTGCGTGGATGCAGGGCTGGGCCTCCAAGACCTAGGATGGACTTTTGGAAGTGACATCCATGCACTTCCGTGGGTGGTTCTAGGCCTGGGAGGCCTCCTTCAGGTCTCCAAGGTCTAGAACGGGGTTCCAGAAGTGACATCCACGCACTTCCGGTGGGCCGTTCTAGGCCTGGGAGACCTCCTCCAAGCCTCCAAGGCCTAGAACAGACTTCCAGAAGCAGCATGGGTTCAGCCGGTTCTCTGAACTCAACAAAATTTAGCTACCAGTTCTACCGAACCAGTGCGAACCGGTTGAATCCCACCACTGCTTCTGGGATATCTCAAATCCTCTCTTTGTCAAAAAAAGAATTATGAGGAACCAGTCTACTCACCAGCAATTCATCCCATCATGGTCATTGACTACACTTTTCTTGTACCTGACTTCAGTTTGTCATTTCTTTTCTAAAAGTCCAAGATCAATTTTTTCCAAGCTGAATAGGAAATTGTTTGTCCAGCCATCTCAAAACATCTTTCACTTCTTACTTCCAACTGTGTCATTGGTAAATAATTCACAATATAAACATTATATTTTTTGGATATCAAAATGGCAATAAATGTGGCACTCTTTCAATTTACATGGATATTATTTGAAAAAAGGAGAGATGTTCAGAGAAATGAACTGAATGTAGTGTACTTGCACTCACTTAAAAAGTAGTCTAGGGTCATTTATTATTTCAAATAAATCCCAGCAGAAGACGCTCTGAGGGAATTCCTCCTAGGGGACTTTTCACTAATGGTGTGGCTGTGACCCTGAACTGAGAGTCCTGTTCCTGAAAACCTACTGTAGAACATTTCATTCCCCTGCAGAAATTAGGGGATGGGGGGTTTCATCCAATTTTTCTCCCCATAAACAAAAAAAATCAATAGGACTTCTTACTCAATCCTAGCTTTTTCTTCTATTTCATTCATGAATTTGCTCATATACTCTGAAACAGTATTATGCAAGTTTGCAAAATCCTTTCTGATTTTCTACTGGCTTTACTGAGAATTATTCACTTGCATCCAGGAACTGCCTTGTTGAATCGCAGCAAATTCTACAAATCCAGTCCATAACTATTAGAATGCCATATTCCAGTGGTTCCCAACTTTTTCTTCATCACAGACTCCTTTTCAATACCTTTTGTGGCCACATACAGTGGTGGGAGTCAGCCAGTTCACACCACTTTGGCAGAACCGGTAGCTAATTTTTTGTTGCACAGGCCCAGAATGGACTTCTGGAAGCGGCATCCACAACAGAGAACCGGTTGTTCACATATTTGAATCCCACCACTGGCCACAGACCATGGCCACGGACCCCACAAGACTTAACCCAAGATTTAAATCATAACATTTCTTCAAGCCTTCGCAGACCCCTGTGATGACATCACAGCCCCCCCAGGAGTCTGAGGCCATAGGTTGAGAACCACTGCCATAAGATATCATGTGGTATGTTCACATATTAAAATGAGCAGAGATTTAACCACCCAAAAAGACCTTGAACCAATCCTTGTTAAAATAACCAAGAATTTGTAAAGAAATGGAGTATCAGTTATAATGACCATCCTTTTTTAGACTGTTATCCTTAACAGCACAGAAAGAAATTGGTTTCTGATTTCAGCGGATGAGTACCCTTTTGCAATCAATCATATTCCTTTTATCTCAAAAAACAAAGTAGCCCCTTGAAATGCTTAATTATGTCACTAATCAATCTTTTTCATTAAAATCTGGTGAAGCAGACGACTGAGATAATTACTGCAGAATCATCTTAATTAAAAATGTTTAACTTCTAATTAAAAGTCATTGTTTATTTCATCAGAAAGCCATTAAGATTCTGGACAGAGCTGGCCTGTTCATATTCCTGCAGCTATTGTTGCAAGTGCAAGAACAGAAGATGTACTTCCAATGTCACCATCGGCTGATACATGACTCTCTGCTTTAATCACTGGAGAATAGCTTTGCCAATATTCCATAAGTTTTTTTTCTGCAATTCAAGAGTCTCTACATATTTCTACAGGGGGGGAAAGGTGATTTCCATTTTACATAATTACTTATGTATAATTCCAAATGATTGAACTACCTTCCTATATCTTGAAATTTACTGATACCCATTTAGCTGCAATATACTATGGTCTGACATTCTTAGAGAAGTGCATTTTGTTTCGATTGTAACTGGCATATTCTTCCAACTGTCATTATCATTCCTTTTTACAACATGGTAAAAGCAATACAGAGTATTGATTTTACCACATATATGCACATAGGCATTCAGGGCAGGTGCTCTCTAGACTGATCTGTTCCATTAAATTATACTTCACTTAAATATGACAGCTCAGATGAGAGGAGGTGACAGAACAACTAGATGAACATACCTGAGCTATTTTGACCTCTGGGTTTTTTTGTTGTTGTTGTTTCTGTTTGTTTACAGAATCTAAATGATTCATTTCATGAAAGGTTATAAGCCCAACTAGAAAGCCCATCTGATTCCTCAGTACTTTGTCAGAGGGCCGATTCTTTCCATAGGTAGAAATCAACTTTTATCAGCATTAAAGGCTGAAAGATATATTTGGAAGCTTCTGGGCTCAAATATTAAATTTGATTTCTCCTTGCATAAGAAATGGATCCATGGGCATAATCCCAAGTTTTTTGAGCGAGTAGTCAGGCAGGAAAAGATATTGATACTCTAGATACTCTACATCTTGTTGTTAATAATTTCTTCAAAATATTTGATGTTCAACAAAAACATTGCAGATCAATCTGTTTTGATTTACCAATTTTGCAGCTACTGAAATTTCCAAACACTCTTGTGTTGGAAAGAGTCTTGGAAGAATTTAAGTGTACAATTTATTTCTACAGAAAAATGAAGAGTGTTATGAAGATGGATAGGAGATTTGCAAGAAGGGTTGCATCAATTTTTTTATTTTAAGGAATACAAAATACAATCATGCTTATTTTAAAATTATCAACAGTTTATTTTATGTTTATGGGACACCTTTAAGAAGAAGAATGGTACATATTTAAGAAGAATTGTTAATTTTTTCCAATAAATAAAATAAATACATGTTATGTATTTTAAAATAATATGGCATACATGATTTGGGCTTGCTCTATCATTATCTCATTTTGATTTGATAGTCATGTTATTGTTAATATGATTTTAGAAAAGGAAGAGCCTTTGAAGATTATATTGTGATATTGAGCGATATACCAAAACTTTAGAATGTATCAGCAGAACTGATTTTTAAATGTTGGAATGTAGCTGTAAAGATAAGAATAGAATAGAATAGAATAGAATAGAATAGAATAGAATAGAATAGAATAGAACTGGAAGGGACCTTGGAGGTCTTCTAGTCCAGCCCCCTGCTCGAGCAGGAGAACCTATACCATTTCAGACAAGTGATTGTCCAGTCTGTTCTTAAAAATCTCCAGTGATTTTGAAGGCAAGCTGTTCCACTGGTTAATTGTCCTCACTGTTAGGAAGTTTCTTCTTAATTCCAGGTTGCTTCTCTCTTGGTCAGTTTCCAACCATTGTTTCCTGCCCTGCCCTCTGGTGCTTTGGAGAATAGTTTGATGCCCTCTTCTTTGTGGCAGCCTCTCAAATATTGGAATACTGCTATAATGGGATTCAAATATGTGAACAACCATTTCTCTGTGTGGATGCCCCTTCCGGAAGTCCATTCTAGGCTTGGGCAACAAAAAATTAGCTACCGGTTCTGCTGAAGTTGTACGAACTGGCTGAATCCCACCACTTCTTTTCTTTAGACTATCCAAACCCAGGTCCTGCAGCCATTCTTTATATGTTTTAGTCTCCAGGCCTTTGATCATTTTAGTTGCTCTTCTCTGAACTTTTTCCAAGGTCTCAACATCTTTTTTGTAGTATGATGACCATAATTGGTTGCAGTATGCCAGGTGTGGTCTCACTAGGGTTTTATAAAATGGTACTAATACCTTAAACCTTTGATTTTTCCTGCCTAAATGTAAAGCTTTGCTTTTCACCACATTAAAACTCATTTTGTTGGATAGGGCCCATTGTTCAAGTCTGTCAAGATCTTTTTGGATCCTGAGCTTGTCTTCTGGGGTGTAGGCTATTCCTGCCAGTTTAGTGTCATCTACAAATTTGATGAGTTCCCTTTCTATTCCCTCATCTAAGTCATTAATGAAGATATTGAAAAGTACTGGGCCTAAGATGAAGCCTTGTGGTGTCCCACTTCTTACTTCTTTCAATGCAGATGTAGTACCATCGAGGACTACTCATTGAGTACGGGTTCTCAGCCAGCTACAGGTCCATCTAATGGTATTGTTGTCTATCCCACCTTTTTCTAGCTTACTAAACAGCAAGTTATGGCCTACTTTGTCAAATGCCTTACTGAAGTCTAAGTATAGTATGTCCACAGTGTTTTCGCTGGTCTACTAATTTAGTCACTTTATCAAAGAATGAAATAAGATTGGTTTGGCATGATCTGTTTTTGACAAACCCGTGCTAGCTACTGTTATAACTTTGTTTGCTTCTAGTTGTTTACAGATCTGTTTTTGATTATCTTTTCCAGGATCTTCCAGGTATTGATGTTAGACTAATTGGTCTGTAGTTTCCTGAGTCTGTTGTTTTTTTCTTGAAGATGGGAACCACATCAGCCTTTTCCAGTCATCAGGTACTTCCCCGGTTCTCCAGGATTTTTGAAAGATATGGTACAATGGTTCTGAGATAACATCTGCCAGCTCTTTCAGAACTCTGGGATGTAATCTGTCAGGTCCCGGTAATTTATATTCATCAAGGTCGGATAGGTGTTCTCTTACCATTTTCTTGCTTATTTAAATTTTTGTTTCTAGTTTGTCTTTTGCAGTAGTTTTTTGGGTATGTTGGGCTATAATTTCTTTTTGTGTGAAGACTAATGCAAAGAATGAGTTAAGCAGTTCTGCGTTCTCCCTACTGCCTGTTTCTTCCTTGCCATCTTCTCTTTTTAGTGGACCTACAGTTTTTTTGTTATTAATATGTTGTCCTTTTTTTTTTTTCCAATTTTTTTTTTTATTTTTCCATCATAAAAAAACAATCATAAGTAATCACAATAAACAATCAAAAACCCCCCACCCACCCCCCACCCCGACTTCCCAAACCTAATCCCAGGATAATATTCATATAAAAGTAAACAAGTACTAATATCTCTAACTCCACAAAATATCTTAATCTACCAAAAAGGATAGAAATAAACCAACTTAAAAAAACCTAAAAACCTAAATTATATTCTACTACTCTATGTTTCTTTTGAATATAAACAATCCATCTTCTCCATATTGATAAAAAATGTTCATTTGAATGGTTCTTCAAGTAAGCTGAAATCTTTGCCATTTCAGCAAGATACGAAACTTTCAATCTCCAGTCTCCCATCGTAGGCAGAATTGGGCTCTTCCAGTTTTGGGCTATTAGCAATCTGGCAGCAGATAAACAATAAAGCATCAAATTTATTTCTTTTGCATCTAAATCTTGCACAATACCTAAAAGAAACAACTGTGGAAGAAAAATAATCCTTTTTTAAAAAATCTGCTGTAAATTCCACCATAATTGTATCCAAAAGGCCTTAGTGACCTTACAAGTCCACCACATATGAAAAAAAGTTGCATCTGGATGACCACACCTCCAGCACTTGGATTCATAATTCGAATAAATAAGAGACATAGTTGAAGGATCCAAGTGCCATCTATAAAACATCTTATAAAAATTTTCACATAAATTTTGTGCTTGTGTAAATTTCACATTTCTCACCCAGATCAACTCCCAAGTGTCCATAGGTATTGTTTCTCCTATATTTTGAGCCCACTTAATCATACAATCTTTAACTAATTCGGTTTCTGAGTCCAATTCTAATAAAACATTATATATCCTCTTAATATGAGCTTTGGTACCATCTCTTACTTGCTTCAAAAAAATCCCATCTTCCAGAGCAAAAGAAGTCTTTTTAACAATTCGCCATCTATCTTTAATTTGTCCGTACAAAAGCCAAGAAAAATTTGGGTTGTTTTGCTTTAACTCATCCATTGATTTTAGGCACCAGTTACCACCACCACTCTGATATAACAAATCTTTGTAAGTAGGTCCCTCCATCACCAGTCCTCTGGTTATAGCTTGAAAAATATGCGACGGAGTCACCCAGAGTGGTAATTTGACATTAAACTTAAGAAAATATTTTTGCCAAACTCTTAACAATGCAGGCCTTATTATATGATTTCTAAAAGTTTTATCAGTTTTTTTCTGCATAAAAAGATAAGCGTGCCACCCAAAATACAAGTCCCAGCCTTCAATATTCAGAATCCCTTATTAGACAAGTTAATCCAATCAGTCATCCACGTTAATGCACAAGAATCATAATAAAGTGTCAAATTTGGTACTTTAAGTCCTCCACGTTCTCTGGTGTCTTGGATAATCTTAAATTTGACTCTCTGTTGTCCTTGATTTCTATCGCAAGTCTTTGTTCATTCTGAGCCTTTGCTTTCCTGACTTCATCTTTGCATGTTCTGGCTGTCTGCTGATAATCGGCCTTAGTTATCTGTCCCTCTTTCCATGTTTTGTACTTTTCCTTTTTGTCTTTCAGTTTTTCAGAGAGATCTTTATGCAGCCATACTGGTTTATTCTTAAATTTCTTGTTTTTCTTTTTCAGTAGTATTGTGCTGGACTGGGCTTTTATGATCATATTTTTCAGAGTTTCCCATGCTTCTTGTATTGTTTTCCCCTTTAGGATTTTCATCTATGGAATCATTCCTAGGTTCTCTCTGAGTTTGTTAAAATCAGCTCTTTTGAAGTTTAAGACTTTGGCTGGATTATTTTCTATTGTTTGTGTTTGCATTATATTGAATTTCAGCATGACTTGATCACTTTCATCCAAGGTTCCAGCAATTTCAACTCCCTCTATTACTTCTTCTCGATTAGTAAGGATTAGGTCCAATATAGCTTTACTTCTAGTTCCCTCCTCCACCTTTGGGATGAAAAAGTTGTTGGCTAGGTTGGTTAAGAATCTATTTGATCTCCCACTCATTGCAGAATTTATCTCCCAGTTCATATCTGGATAGTTGAAGTCTCCCATTACTACTGTTGTATCTTCCTACATATGTTTGTTAACTGGTTGGCAAAGAGTTCATCTATTTCTTCTGATTGGTTGGGTGGCCTGTCACCAATGTCACTTTTTTTCCCTTTTATATTGACTTATATACATTCTGAAGGGATTTTATCTTTGATAATTTCGGAGAATTATCCCTCTAAATTTAAAATCCTGGATTGAAAATGTGTGTTTATTTTCAACCTTTGAATTAGCCAATTCTAGACAAATAAATCAATCTGAGTCTGTATGGGCAAGATTTATTTATTTTTTTAAAGTTGCTTTTATATATTGAATGTCATACAATGTTAAATGTATGTATATGTGTGTTTTGTGTATATTTTGCTTTTTTCTGTATTTATATGTTTTGTTTTGCATTTTGTGTTAACCTTTCTTTGTCTTTTTTCATTCATGTAATAAAAGACATTAAACATTTAAAACCTTGGCTATAAAAATTCAGAGCATAAGAAACCTATCTTTTCCCTAAATAGTTTATATTTAAAATGGAAGAGTTATACTACATTTGCTGAGGCTATGATAATGTGGGATGTATTAAATTCAGAGTCATCTTCCATTTTGTTAAATAGCATATAAATCAGTTCCTCTCACAGACCTATAGCAACCAGCCGAGTTTTATCCTTGATACATAAAGTATGATTAAAGTTACTTGGCTCCTAGATTAATTCATTGGGGGAGGTGTTGTTGCTGTTTTGTTTTGTTTTACAGACTGCTTTTGCTATTTATCTAGCTACTCTGAGTAAGGGATGATGATCAGAATTGACATTCTGGTAGGATTAGTTATGAATATGTATGCAAATTCTTGGAAGATATTCTTGGGGATTTACAGATTGCACTGCTAGTTCCAAGGAGGAGTTTTTACACCTGAGGAGCTGTGGTCTTCCTCCACATCCTCAACTATGTCTACTGATTATCAGTGTTTCTAAGCCTAGATCATAATTCTAATCTCCTCCCAGTTGTCTGAGACCCCTACCCTCAACCTGAGCAGGTCCATGAAGATGGGGGGGGGGGTGAACATAAAAGACTTGCTGGTAGGTTTGAGGTCACTCATAGAATGGCTTTAATTCTGTATTCCCCAACTGATTGCTTGAAGCACATGGGGCAGAAAGTGAGTAGGATGAGAGAAAGGCAGTTTCATAGGAAGGTCTAGATCCTGGCAGGTTTTGTAGCCCCAGGATGAGCCAACAATTCTGGCACTGAGCAAAGTTGATCTGTTCAGATACTTAAAAAGAAAGAAAGTCACACCCCTAATTGTGACATGCCTACATCTGGGTTTTTTTTTTAAAGCAGCCACTAGGACTTTGTTGTCTGCTGGAAACAACCCTCTTAACATCCAATCTGTACTCCTGAATCTTGTTCTACTTTCAGATCTAGGCTTTACAACTCAGACCAACTTATGGAATTTTCTGGTGGTTAAATTGACCCAGACCTGTAGCAGGGTGAAATGCCTGTCTGTAGAAACATATTTGGTTGTCAGCTGCCACCTCACATTTGCTTGTGTATCACTATGTGGTGACAGACTGCCATGAATAGGGGGGGGGATGCTTGGGGGAAAATGAAAGTAAGTGCTGTATCTCCTTGAGAACCTGCTTCAAGGTCACTTGGCTGGAAGAAGACAGAAGCTATATACCAATCTGTGCTTGAACTGACAGTTATGAAAATATCTTGCCTGAACCAGATTGACTATAGGGGGGTGGGCAATGGGAAGCAGTTAAGGGGAAAGCTGAACTTGGGGATTTTGGCAAACGATCCTCAATTCTGGCTATGTAATACTGCAGACACTTGATCTTTAATAAACTGTACCAAGGATCATTTCTATTCGGAGGTCTAAGTCATGGCAGGTCTGACATTGACTCTGTGTCGTGGATATTTGGGGGGAAGCAAATGACTCAGCATAAGACGAAGAACATGTGAGCAGAAAAGGGGGAAATAGTAAAATGCTTTAGACATAGAATATAAAAACAGTAAGGAAAACCCAAAAAAGGTGGGGGAAGGACATGTGTTTGGAGAGGACATCACCTGCTTAACATGGAGTGGAGTGGAGGGATGATACAGACTACTCAGTCCAGAAATTGTAGTCCTGGAGCAAGGAGAAAGAAAAACCAGCGGGTGTGTGAAAATGTGGGCAGACTTGCAGCACAAGCTTTGTTGTAAGTATGGAGCTACACAGTGGAACTTTGTGAGTTAAAAGATTTGTTTAGCAGCAAGGCAGCTGCAAGAAAAACTCACAGACATTTCAGTACCAGATATTGAGAAAAGGAGGAAGGAGAAGAATTGTAATAAAGTACAAGCAGGAAGTGAGGGAAAGAGACTTGAAAGGAAGGAAAATTAAGTAGGTTACAACTTATATTTCTTATACTACTCTGTACAGACATGGAAAGGCATATTGGTTTTTACAAATAATATTTTCACTTGTATTAGCTTAAGTGTCCAGAATGAAATCCCTAATTTAAGTACTCTGTGTGTGTGTGTGTGTGTGTGTGGGTGGGTGTGTGTGTGTGTGTGGTTGTGCATGCATCTATATCAGCTCCTACCCTGACCCCACTCTGTCAAAACCACTCTCGTTTCTCCAACACTGCCTTGCCTCATTTTCCAAAATCTACATGCCATTGGCTGGCTGCCTTCTAGCTTTGTCTTTTATTTCTTATGCCAGAAGTCCCCAACATTTTGGGCACCAGGGACCGGTTCCATGGAGAGAGGTTTTTCCATGGACCAGAGGGTGCGTGGTTTTGTGTGCTGCCTGCATTTCACGGATGGGGCTTTGCTTGTCTGTACGGACCAGTTGCTGGCATGCCGCCGACTGGTATCAGTCCACACACCGGGGATTGGGGACCCCTGTCTTATGCCTACAACTCTGGACTGGGTTCTGTGCACTCTGGCTCTAAATTGCTGGAGTCTTGGCTTTGATCCAGTTTGGCACTATGGGCACTGAGGCCTGGCTATCAAACAAGATCTCATTTCTCTTGCAGCTGGTGTGCAATTGCTAAGTTGAGTGTTCTACCAGCCTTCTTAATTGTTTGAATCCCGGTTCCATCATTACACCAATTGCAACTTGCTGCTGTTGGATTGCTTAGCCTAAAAAAAAAAAAAGATTGTGTCTTTTCTGTTGTAGTGCCTGCCCTGTGAAATAAATTCTCCCCTGAGATTTGCCTGGGCCCGACCGTTAGCCTTCAGGAAGGCTCTAAAAACCTGGATGTTCCCTCAGGCACTGGGGGGGGGGCAGGAAATTAGATGCACTTATCTGGAGAGGTATAGTAAACGTTAGAGTGCCCAGCTGTGTCTTTTGTGGTCATTGTTTATTTTGGTCATTTTATTCATGGGGGATATTGTAATTTTGTTTTAATGTTGCATGCCACCCACAGTTGCATTTAAAAAAAAAACGTTAGGCAGCCAAATAAATCCTTAAATACATAAACTCCATCACCTGGTTTATTCTGTAGTTATCATTATTGCCCAAACTGGAAACAATTAATTAGAAGCTTCCTGATTTAATAACATCTCACGTAGAGAAAAGGGACTGCCTGTGTGAGGAAAAAGCTGTATGCATAGTTTAGTTTAATAAGATGAAGCATGACTGTCCATCATAAGTCCCAGTTCATTTCTCAAAGATGTACTTCATGCTCAGATATTGTTCAAAATGTCAAAGAGATTAAGAAGGAGGAATGGAGAAGGGCGATGGAGAGAATACCAAATATTTTCCCCTAGCCAAAATCTTCATTGTCACTAAATGAAAAACACATGGCAGAGAAGTGACTCGTTGTGGCCATATGAAATCTAATGGCATAAAACCATGCTCTCCAGAAGTTATTCTTCTGAAAAATTCAAGCTTGCCTCTTTAACTGCCAGAACTAATTCTGTTTATCACCTAATTATGTGAAATGAAGTGGCTGCAGATTTACATTAAATTGTACAATTGCTGAAGCTCCATTAAGTAGCCTGCTGGAGAATTTCAGAGTCTTTCCACAGAATTCATTGCAAACCATTTCCATAGGCCCATTAACAAAATATTTGCTCTTTGTGCCCTGGCAAGAACTGGCTGAGAACATCTCAACATTGACCCCCTCAAAAAAGGTCTTCCATAAAGCACTTTTTGAACAGGTGTTCAGCAGGTCAGTGCTGTAGGATACTTTTATTGTCAGGCAGCCACATTTATTTCTTAATGTGTTTCTGCTCAGCTAATAATTATGATTTTATTTTTATTGTTAACCATGAGGAGTTATTTCAAATGGCTATAAAAATATTTGTAATTTTTTTTTTAAAAAATGCCTTGATAACATTGAGATTAGCTGGGGACTTTATGGCCTCCGTGACAATTCATTTTATGTCCTACATAGGTGACCATGCCTTTCACCAGCCTTTTCTTCTATTTTAACATGATCCAAGGGTGAAAGACATTGCCATTCATTCTTTGCCATGATCAGATCAATTTCTTTTGCTAGTGTGATATGACTTTCTGATCACTGTGGGGCAGAAAAACTGCCTTCAGATCGCTGCGATCATTTTTGTAGACATTTTGCTCATGAGTCCCTGGAGTTCAATGGCAGCTGGACGGAACCAAATGAGATAACAGGGGTGATGCCTTGTGAGGTTTTCTGGAATTCTTTCAAATCTGTAAACATTTGAGAAAATGAGCAGGGTTCTCTACAGGGCAGTACATACCTCTTGTGGACTGGAACCTTGCCCTCCTAACTCATCCAAGCTAGCAGGCTAGGGATGAGACAGTTGTTCAAGAGGTGTGAGGTAGTTTAAAAGGCTAGGGTCCACAACTGGGCCTTCTTAGTCACAGCCTCTTCACAGCTCCCCCAAATCTGTATAGTTCTCTTCCCACTAATATTTAGCAAGCTCAAGATTATTCTTCAGGTTAAAATTAAATCAGTCAATAGTGTTAGATGCAATTTATTATATTTTAACCAATGTAGATAATTATTATATTTTAAGAAACATGTTAAACTATAATAAATAAAACATTTGGATGACGTGCACACAGAACAAGATGCTGGCGTTAGTTCGATTCTAAACAGATGAAGGATTTAGGGGAGACGTGTGTTAATTATTTAGCATCAATTGGCTGGCTCATTATTTCTGTCTATATAATATACTGACACCCCCTCCCCATGACCCAGTTAAGTATTCATGTAAATCAGCCCATTGTTAATGGGAAATGCTCTAAACCCACTCAGGTCCCTAAGTCAGCCATTTTCTATTTGGACTTGAAGTCCTTCTCTTGGGCCTTGGGAAATAGTCTTCACTCCCCACCCTCACCCTGAGATGCCCACTTGTAAAACAGGAACCTTTTGTAAAGAAAAATGTACTCAGCAATTAAACCCTAGACCTTCCCATGTTTTCCCATATAAATTATCTAGGTTAATTAAAACCTAATTGGTGTTTTCCATCAGGGGGAAGCATGACATAGATAAGAACCCTTGAGAAACAACCTTTTTGTCAGGATCTAAATAACGTTTGTAACATTTTCTATCTAATGAATAAGACAATTCATCAAAGAGGTACTTATCCTAATCTTAAATCTATCACTGTAGTTGAATACCCATCTGACCTCAATTACTTCTTTTCAAGTTCTAGAGTTGGATGGGATTTTTTTGTTTTGTTTTATACCTGGGAGTCAACATTTGACTCCTGGCAACTTCCTGGACTGGTCCCAGGAGGGTTTTTTTGACAATTTTTTTCAGAAGTAGTTTGCTTTTTTTTTAAGGCTGAAGGAAAGTGACTCATTAATAGCTCTCTTTCAGCTTGGAGGAGAGCATCTAGTGCAGAGGTGTCAAACTGCTGGCCCATGGGCCAGATGCGTCATCAGGAAACCGCACCCACCCCATTGCCGGCAATGGAGAAAAAGCTTTGATACGTCGCAGGACGTCACATGATGTCGCGAGTTTGACATGTCTGATCTAGTGGAATGCAAGAGAGCTCTGTCTTCACCCCTTTGTTATGGATTTGGATGAGGAGATTGAGATGTTTACAAAATTCTTAGGTGACACAAAATTGGGAGTTGTGGCTAATATTTTAAAGGAGAGAAAAGGGATAGGAGAAGATCTAGACAGGTATCAGCAGGGTGCTGGAATGAATAGAATGGAATCTTACAGGGGGAAAATGTGAACATCTTCACCTGGATAGGAAAAATGAAAGGTCCAAGTATGGGACTGGAAAGGCTTCTCCGTGTGAAAGGGATCTGGATATCCTTCTAAAGCACTGGTGGAATTCAGCCAGTTTGCACCAATTCAGCAGAACCAGTAGGTAATTTTTTGTTGCCCAGACCCAGAATGGACTTCCAGAAGCGGCATCCACAGAGAGAACTGGTTGTTCACATATTTGAATCCCATCACTGTTCCAAAGCACATGTCAAATATGAGGCAACAATGTGATGATGATGCTAAACAGGCTATCTTGGGATGCATTAACAGGAATATAGAATGGGATGGGATGGGATGGGATGGGATGGGATAGGATAGGATAGGATAGGATAGGATAGGATAGGATAGGAAAATAACTTTATTATCACTTTGAAAGTACACTAATCGGCACACATTAAAATGAAATTTCATTGCATTCAGCTCTCAAAGGGTCACCACCTCCGATATACACTACATAAATATGACCAAAATAAATAAATAAATAAATACAGAATTATGCATATACCAATATATATTATATGACACAGAGAAACAATAGTCTAGACCGGGGGTAGGCAACCTCGGCTCTTTTATGACTCATGGACTTCAACTCCCAGAATTCCTGAGTCAGCTATGAGTCATAAAAGAGCCGAGGTTGCCTACCCCTGGTCTAGACTGTATACATGTGCATGGCGAAAAAACCAAATCTTGCGAGTTTACCAGACAGATGGCATAGGCCAGGGGACAAAGCTATTACAGAATCAAATAGTCCTGCTAGAAATACTTCAAAGCCTCCTCCCAGAGGGGAGCAACAGAAACAGACCGTAAAGTGGGTGTGTGGGGTCTCTAACAATGCTTTGAGCTCTAAGCAGATAGTGCTTATAAGCAGCATCCTGAACACCAGGGAGCGAGCTTCCTATGATCATTTTGGCTGTCCTTACCATTCTCTGTATGGACTTTCTATCTGAGGCACTGCTGCCACCAGAACAGACAGTGATGCAATTTGTTAAAATGCTTTCAATTGTGCGTCTGTAAAAAGTGGCCAGGACAGAAGGAGAAAGATGTGCTCTCCTCATCTAACACAGGAAATGCAGACACTGGTTTGCACGCTTCACTAAGGATGATGTGTGGAGAGACCAATTCAGATTGTTAGTTATCTTCACCCTCAGATTCTTAATATTGTTAACTCTACAGCTGCATCCTTGGTACTGAGTGGAGTATGACTATGCCAGCTCTTTTTGAAATCTACAATGATCTCCTTTGTTTTATCAACATTTAGAACCAGGTTTTCACTGGGGCTTCTTCAAAATATCTATTGTATTCCCTATAAGCAGTAGATTTGGTGGAAGTCTGCCACAAACACAATCTCTTTAATGGCAGCCTTGTAATCTCCAGGAACTCTGCTTTTCCTGATATTGAATTTTGCTCATTGGCCGGGATTAAGCCTAACAAAACTAAACCCAACATGAAATTCTTCCTAACTGACAGAAGAGAGGATTATGATTGTGAAATAATGAATGGTTAGATTAAAAGAGTGAGGAGGGGAGGAAAAAGCATTAGTGAGGTTTGGAACACTTGGTCTGTGAATCTTGTCTAGTTCCTACTACTGATTTCCACAGGGGTGTAAAATGTGTTCATAGATATTCCACAAGGCTTAGCACATCAATTTGGTACACAAAAAAATCTCCAAAGGAGTCCACCCAAAGACACTAGAATAGAATAGAATAGAATAGAATAGAATAGAATAGAATAGAATAGAATAGAATAGAATAGAATAGAATAGAATAGAGCTGGAAGGGACCTTGGAGGTCTTCTAGTCCAGCCCCCTGCTCAAGCAGGAGAACCTATACCATCTCAAACAAGTGACTATCTAGCCTCTTTTAAAAATCTCCAGTGATCCTGAATGTTGTTTGAGTTTTTCTCTTTTTTTCATCTCTGCCTACCTCATTGTTTGTTTTGATTTCTTGGGATTTATGATTGGTTTTGGGTTCTAGAGATTCTGAAGATTGGTCACCCTCCCCCCTCAATTTTAGTTTAAAGCCCTCCTGTTTAGTTGGGCCAGTCTTTTTCCGAGTACACTTTTCCCTGTTTTCGTGAGGTGCAGCCCATTCCTTGCCAAAAGTCCTTCGCAAAGGAAATGCAGTTCGTGAATTCCAGAAAGGTATTGTGGCCTTGCATGGCATGCTCTTCTACCCCCAGTGCATGTGTGAAATAGGGTCTCACATGCTGGGCTGCCTTTCTGATAATTAAAAAGTAGAAATCTCTTTTGAGTTCTTTGATTTTTTTTTCTTCCCAGATTTTTCTCCATCTGGGCTCCATTGCCATTTATGTAATAAGTTTTCAACTGTCTTTCCCAGACTCTTGATTGTTTATGACTGTGTGGTCTTATATTCCTTTCCCAGATTCCTCACTATCTTCCATAACAATAAATAAATTTAATAAATGAAATGCAGTTCAAAATAGAGTTTAGGGAAAAAAAACACTGGAATATTGGTCTCCCCTTGAAACCTGACCTTTCTGAAGAAAACAAATACATGGAGCAAAGAGGAAAACACAATAGAAAGTGAAGCAAGACATCTTGCTAAATATTGGGAGGTGCCCGGTAGAAGAACCTATAGGATCTCTACTATTTCTTCTCATCCAAAAGTATGGCTCTGTGAAATTACAATAACTTTGTCGAGTCAGTAGCCCTGATATTGCAGCCTTGGGCCCAAAGCATAACATCCCTGCACATTTCAAGTAGAGCTGATACTTGCTACATGATATAATGGGAAGGCAGCCATAGATGCTTCATGAAAATGCAATTCCCTCTAAATTTACAAAGCAACACCCTCTGTCTTTGGGCAGACAAAAGATGAACATCAACGAGAAAAAGAACAAACCTGGAAACACAGGAACACAAGACACACAACAGACCCCACAGAATGTGCACCAAAATCATGCAGTATCACAAATGACCCTGAGAAAGTAGATTAGCCTGAATGCCAAAACCCCATATTTCTTCGTAGGCTAATATGTTATTTTTCTACACATGCCTCAAACTCACACTAAAGTCCCAACAGTATTGGTGAACAATGTCCCTGTTTAAACCAGAATGGTTGTTTTGTGATCCATAACAGTAGAAAAGAGATTCTGGTCTTCTGCTGCAGGAGGTGGGGGAACAGCAGTGAGAGACAGGTAATTGGAGGGGTCAATGGCTGTATCACTCAAAGGAATAGCTTTCCTTGAGATAGAGACGGATGGTTCTGCTTTTTATTCAGCAGCTAACCAATACCTAGTAGGCTTTCCTTTGCATATTATTGGTGCCAGCCCAATGAGGCAGAAAATTGCATCGTGTCATTTAATTTCCCAATCTTTGTTTTCATTGTATTAATCTTTTGGCTTTGCGTCACTTCATAATTTGAAGGCTCAGCTAGAAGCAAACCAAATGGAAATTCAGCTTACTTTCTTGTCTCGCAGAATATGTTAGCTTCAGTTTGGGAAAGTTTAATTCTGCATAATCCCAACCAAGAATAATAATCATCCCGTTTTGCATGCAGTCTTATTCGTGTTGATTAAGCCTGCCCTAAACTTCTTGAGAAATATGCACAAAAGTCAGTCACCAAAACATGATTAGCAAATAATCTGCACAAAGGAAGCTGAGAGATTTTTTTTTTAAAGCATACATACAGTAGCTGTTATAGGCTAAGAAAAAATATTTTTAAAAACAAACAAAATATATTTCACCTGTCTTTATCATATTATTGTTATGACATATAGAAAATTGGCCACAAAATCCTTAGCACACATGTGGGTAATCTTGCACTTTAATCTTAAATATATTCATGGGTTTTAAATGCTTACTATGAATCTTGGTCTCCTAGGTCCCAGCTCCACTAAAATGATGTCTCTGGTCCCTTCCTGTAAAAGGACTGCTGGTTATCTTTGTTTAATAAAACAATTCATTCAATTCATTCAGAGACAATTTCAAAGCAGTTCACAATAAAGTCCAAATAAAAGGCGATCAAAACCAGCCATAAAAAATTAAAATGATAAAGTTATATTATTTGATACCTCTAAGACCACACTGACAAATCAAATAAAGCTTGTATCTTCAATTGTCAGTGGCTCTATAGAAATCAATGGGGGAAAATATTTCTATATTGGGACCATCACACAAAATACATTCCTTCATGCAGTGGTGGGATTCAGCCAGTTCGGCAGAACCGGTAGCTAATTTTTTGTTGCCCAGGCCCAGAATGGACTTCCGGAAGCGGCATCCACACAGAGAACCGGTTGTTCACATATTCCACTGCCTATGTGAGATGGGGGAGGGGGGGTCTTTTTTTTCAGATCATCACATCTTGTATAAACTTGCTATATTATCTTCAGCCTCCTTCTTCAGCTAATTATCTACCAATGCAGAGTTATCAATAGTCATATTGTTCTATCTGCAGCTTCTAAAGCAGTCAGGGGCAGCAACCACAAGCTACATTATAGAAGTCTGTTCTTAACAGCACAGGGATCATTGTGCCAATCTATCCTTGGCAGAGAACGTTCAAGGCTGTCATATCAGCCAAAGGTGATAGTAATTTGAGGGAATTTGGGCCCCCAATGACTAATATGATTCTACAGTTAATCTCTTCCTGCACCGGGAATGAAACCCTATCAGGGCAGATAAATCCCAGAGTGGGAAATTTTTACCTATAATGAACCAGTTTATAGCCATGTGAATATTCACATTCAAGTTATTTGTTCTCATCTAGACTACCACTTCATCTACAGGTCATAGGTATGCATTGTGGGCAACCACATTCACTTGTTTAGACAGTAATTCAGCACATCCAGAAGCACCTTCCTTGGAAACTCAAGGACACATTGGAATGGGTGTGGATTAAAAAGTTTACAATGAGTCCCCATCGGGGTATATTTGGAATTTTGAGAGCATATTATTAGATGCCAAGGTAGACCCAGCCAATTATCAAACACCCGTTTATCAAAGGCAAGCTGGTGCTATTGTTCCCACTACTCCGTCTAACCTAACAGGATGTTCTCCATCATTTTTCTCTTGTTTCTGGGCAAAGGGTCTTATTTCCAACAAAACAGTGGAATATAGCCAGCCATCATTTTCTTTTCAAAGAATGTTCTTGAGACTTATGTGGGGCTAAGAAGAAATATAGCCAAAGCTGGGAACTAATGATTTGGTCAAGAGAAGTATCTACAGATACATATTTGGGGCCAGGTCGCTTACAAAGAAGTTTACAATCCTTTTTCCTTCTAAAATAAATTAATTCCAATTAATAGAAAGTGCCTGGATCTTTCTAATACATCTTCAGGACTGGGATAATCCAAGCATAACTAATGTTTAGTTAGATATCATCTTCTCCCATGATAGAAAGACCTGGAAGCTCTATAAGCCTACTGAGTTACTTCTATTTATTACCCATAAGTTGAACTAGGCCTATAAAAAAGAATTAAAACTCTGTATGTTTTAGATCTAAGCTGCTAACCCTTGTCAGAAAGATGAAAACATGCTACTATCAGCCTTGTTGTAAAGCTATACAATAGATGCACCATAATCCTGTGCTGTGACATAGCATAAATTTTGAAAATGTATTCCCTCTCCATAAGGGTAGAGGTGTCACTGGAAGTTAATTACTTGTGCTTTGTGAAAACTGACAAGTAGATTTCATAGCCAGGAGCAGATACGAATACTCTTCTGACATTTAATCACGAGGCTAATAGAGATAAGTGGGAATATGCATCATCAAGACAACCAAATTACAAACAATTATGATTACCAAAGTGAGCATTAGCGCTTACTTCCCTAGGAGGTTAGGCAGTAGGTTTCCCCTCACCCCGCTTCATTTATATTGGGCAGCTGTACTTCACATGACAAAGCTTCCAGTTGTGCTTCATCACATTACTGAATCAATCCTTATTTTCAAGCTGAGTAAGGCAAACAGAGGTCTGCACCCAATATATGCAGCAGCTGCAGAAGCCCAGAAGAGAGGGCTAACTAAGAAGGTGCCTCCCAACTGCCCACACATCTCTCATGCAATCTGCCTATACAGAGGTCCTCTCCTGTTGCCACAGCCAATCCCTTGTGAAAGGGGAATGAAGGACAGGAGGAAGAGCCACTAGTCATGAAACTAACTTGACAGGCCCTTCCCTAATTCACGTGAAGATAAAGTGAAGGAGTAGGAAGCACATTTAGCCTTATGACATTCTGCTACCTTTTTCAAGATTTATTACCAGGTTAGCATCTCCCTTAGCGTTCTCATTTTTTGGAATCCATCCTGAAAATTCTAAAGTAAGCATTGATGCACAAATTAACAGCAACAGAGGGGGAGAGAGGTACTGCAGGGGAGAATTGATATTGCTTGGGTGTATGATCAGGTATGTAAATTGAAGATTTATATTCAGACTCTCAAAAAGCTTTTGACTTTTTGAGTCCCTTGCCAAAGGCTAAGTTCATATCAGCATTGTAGTTAAAGGGAAAGGTCCTCTTATGGACAGGTCACTAGCTAGGGGAGAAGAAATAGGGGATAGAAATAAAGGGGCAGAGGGATGTACATGATCATAGAGGAGTTTTTTGTTTTGTTTTGGCTCTGCTTTTGTCAAGCCCCGCAGGGCTTGCCATTCACCGGTGGGGGGGGTGAACCAAAGCAGCCAGCCGTGACTGAAGCAGCCAGCCGAGCAGCTAGACACCACCCAGAGTCCGCGCCAGCCGCCAGCCGCCGAACAGGCCTGGTGGAAGGCAGGGCCGGGCCTCCCCCCTCCCCGGCGATCCCTGCAGCATGTCACTTTGTTTCATTGGACGACAACGGACGTAGGTGACAGCTTTCTTTGTGTAACTGAACGAAGGCAGCAGTTTTACAGACGTCTCAGGAAGAGAAAGCAATAAAAATAAAATTTCAAAAATAAAAGCAAATTCTCTTTTTCTGGGGAAGGGAAATGAGTCTCTCTCTTTCTCCCTAGGAAAGTGCTTTGACATTTACAAAATAAAAATATCAAACTTCTTATTCCGTGTGCTTTTGCTAGATACATCTTTAATCCTTAGTTCAGATTCTATGGGTATTCCAATTTGGAGACTTTTTGTTTAATATCCCATTTTGCAGGAACCTCACCACTGTGTTTAGTTAGGCCTTGTTGAGTATTGGGGAGGATCCAATACCAGTGTTCCATTGAGACATGCCATGCGCTCCCCTCCCCCTCATTTTTTTAAACCAGTTCTGCCCACTTTATTTTGTATCCTCCAGTAGCAGTAAGTCTTTGCCTCTGCATTTCAGCCCTTGAGAAGAGCCAACTTTCAGTGCTTAGGATTAGGGTAAGAGAAAGGAAACAAAACAAATGACATTCAGTTTTATGGATGAACTTTATATCAAATTAAATTCAATGAATTTCTTGGAATTGATATGCTTACCTTCAAACTTACATTTTTTATTTTTTCCAGAAGTTACTCTAAATGACAATATGATCTGTTTCTTTTACACAAAATCCTTATGGCAGAAAGATAGCTATCTAGATAGATGATAGAAGATAGGTAGGTAGGTAGGTAGGTAGGTAGGTAGATAGGTAGGTAGGTAGATAGATAGATAGATAGATAGATAGATAGATAGATAGATAGATAGATAGATAGATAGATAGATAGATAGATAGATAGATAGATAGATAGATAGATAGATAGATAGATAGATAGATAGATAGATAGATAGATAGATAGATAGATAGATAGATAGATAGATCCATCCATCCATCCATCCATCCATCCATCCATCCATCCATCCATCCATCCATTCCAAGGCACAATTATTTCTGGTATCTACAGATTTTTCTCCAGTAATAACAAAACTAGGCATTTATGATTATAGTTATCCACAACTAAACAGATGCTTCCATGAATTTGTTTTCCATTTAAATTCATCCCAAGCATCACAATCATATCCATGACGTTAACTTTCCTTTTTCTTTTGGATTTGGGTATTAATACCCACCACAATTTTGCAAAAGACTCTTCGAGTTCTGAAAATTCCAGATTGTTTGTCTCAATGAACTCAAGGAAATAGAAAGCAATGCTATGATCAGAACCTATTTCTCTGTCCCTAGAAAAACTGTATCCAGTATAATAAAACCTGAGTATTTCTCTTAGACCACATGTCTATTATGCTCGGGCTGGCTAGAGACTTAGTGTGGAGTAGTAGTTAAGTCAACTGAGGGATTTAGCCCACTTTCAGCTACAGCAGCTGCTGGATGACTTTGGGTCAGCCAGTCTCTCTGCACAGGCTACCTCAAAGGGTTGTAGTTGTGGAGGGGAAAGTGGATGTATTATGTATACCTTGAACCTGAATGAAAGGTAAAATAGAAATAAAATAAACATCTATAAATAAATAGAATCTATATTCTCTTAAGTCATTCAGCACTCTAAATCTATTGGAGAGTCAAATGCTTGTATGCACTACGTCTCAAAATGTGTCTGGCATACATTCTTCAAAGGTTACCATGTACAATAAAATATTACTTTATATCTTTGACCTTCACCTTGGTCTTTAACATCCTATGTCTTTCTTGATTATTTCCCACTGCGTAGTTAGAACTTCATGTTAGCTTACCACAGATTTCACAGAGCTGATGCTTATAACCATGAATATTTCAGAGAAATTCTGCAAATACAGAGCTTATGTTGGATTTTTCCCCAATATCCTTATCCTATATAACTTTGGTGTCATAATGAAAGTCATTAGACAATATGAATTCATACTGACTAAGGTTTAAAAAATAAGGCCAGAGTGGAAAAGGAATGCAAAAGTATCAGAACTTGTATTTCTTGAATCACTAACTTTTCCAAACCATCTTATTTTTAACCAGGGTCCCACATTCAGCTACCGAAAGAACTTCAAATTAGGCAGATGTGGTCAATAATGCTGTCACATTACACTTTTTAAAAAATGGAAATTGAAAGTTTGTTCAGAAGGAGCCACGTGTTGTTAGTCATTGTAGTTAGAACAAGTCAACGTAATGATATAAATGGTTTGTCACTTGGATTAGCGTAGGCGTTATAATGGATGGGGGTCTGAAAGGGAGAAAATGAATAAGCAGCAGGCAAGAGTTTGCTAAACAAACTCAAAGGATACTTCTTGTATTTCTCTTCTATAATTAGGGTCTATTTTAAATAAATATCAGTAAATCACTGGACCTTTCAGTACACCTAAATGCACAAGAAAGAAACCTGTCACCACTTGCTGGCAAAATGAAGCTTTCTGTTATATTCTTGGAATTTAACATTATAAGTATAGGAACAGCTATTCTCATATTTTAAAAGGTCAGAAATCAGCCTCATCTATTTTAACATGACTGCTTTAATGTACATTCCAGAGAGGGTACTATTAAATTAAATAGTTTTCCACACAGGCTTGATCCCAAATAGCTATAGCCACAAATTGGTCAACACTCTCCTATCATTAAGGCTTATTGTAATATAGCTTTTTCTAAATAATAATAAGAATAATAATAGTCAACACACCTAATGTAACAGTTAACAAAAAGAAGAAAATCTGGTTCATTAATGTTACTAGACTGGCTGATGTTCGGATTCAGGAAACGCAATCGTAAAAACCTATAAACTAGCTGAACTTGCAGATCAAGGTTAGATGAGTTTTCAAGGTTGGCCTTGGAACAATGGCTAAATCTCTCTCTCAATATTTGGAAATTTTGAATTTATTGGTCCTGAACACCCTAATTTTTTTTAAAAAAACCTCTTGTTTGAAGCTGCCTATAGCCTTAGGCGCAACCTTAATAATTTTAGGTCCTTTGTTTGGACTTGAATTATTAAACTTTCACCAATCTTAGACAGTGAATACAGCTGCATATTAAAACAACAACAACAACAACAACAACAACAACAACAACAATAATAATAATAATAATAATAATAATAATAATAATAATAATAATATCTGCAAAAATATATTTGCCTGAAAGCATTTATAACACCAACTGAACACCATCAGCATTGATTGGATTTGGCATTTTTGTTCACCTTTTGTTCCCAAGGACCTGGAATAGGAAAATATTGTTCTTTAATAATTTTAAAGATATCATCCCAGAATGTAAACTGTTCTAAGTAAATATACTTTTGCAATTGACTGATGATTTTGTCAGTGCTGAGGGTGCTCTAGATGCTTTAGAATTGCATCCAAGATGCCTATTACCTGATTGGTACTATCTTTGCTTTCTTTTGCCATAGTCGTTCTATTTTTATTTGCAAGTCTCCAGTTTTCTCCAGTTCTTTCTCTTATATTCTGCTGTGTCCAGACACTACAGGACACGCCATGTCCATTACCCAGATTTATTTAATATTTTTTTGTCTTTCTTATCAGCCATTTTTAAGTCTAAAGTGTTGTATGACAGGAGTCTCTCTGTTTGGATTCTAAAGTCCACAGTCCCAGAGCACTTCAGCTTCTCAATTTCCTATTACTTTGTCTATTTTGTGGTCCCCACCAGTTCTTTTTTTTTTTTTAAATAAATTTTTATTAATTTTTTATTTAAAAACAGAAGCATAAATCTTTTATCACAATATCAACCAAAGAAAATAAAACTAAACAAAACATTCACGGACGTGTCCGGTGTCCCCCTCCCGCACCACCCTCTTCCACTTACCACTCCTTCCTCCTCCCATTCTACCACCACTCCTCCTTCCTCCCTCTTTCCTACCTCGCTTCCTCACTCAGCCATCCCATCTTGTGCAGTTGGGGTATCACCGGGCACCTGGTCCCACCAGTTCTTATTATATATTATTATTATCCTTGGCAATCTTAACATAAATATTGTCAGTGAAGGAAAGCTCATGCTTGCAATTTTGAGAAGTAGCAGAATTTTATCCTTTTGTTTTTGCTGACAGAAACCTGCATTCTATTTAGACCAGATCTGGGCATTTCAGAGACCATGGGTCATATCCAGTCCCGTCTGTGGCATAAGTGTCATTGGCAATGGGGCCAGTGATGGGATTCAAATATGTGAACAACTGGTTCTGTGTGTGGATGCCGCTTCCGGAAGTCCATTCTGGGCCTGGGCAACAAAAAATTAGCTACCGGTTCTGCCGAAGTAGTGTGAACTGGCTGAATCCCACCACTGAATGGGACATGGGGAGTCAGCAGCATTGGGGGCAGGCCTATGATGGCAAGGAGTAGAGCGGTGGGGCAGTGGCAGGGCAGTGGTGGAGGGTTGGACAGCAGTGTAGTGGCAGGGATGGGGGCAGGGCAGCAGCCCTCCACAACAGTCCCAATTTCGTATGTGGCCCCTTGGGAAAATTAATTGACTATCCCTGATTTAGACAATTTAAATGATTTATTTATAAAAACAATGAAAAGGTTTCACAGGGTAAGTGGAATACCATGATGCCAGCCATTTGGGACTGCATTATTCCCCAATACTGATGAGGAGACGTAAGGCTGATGACTATGCCCCTCTCTGCACAGTTATGGCCCTTAGTTGAAGCTAAAGGGAGGTTGGCTCAGAAGGTGCACTCATGCAAAATGACCTGATTCTACACAGTATAAATATAACCTTTAAATACAGTGGCACAATTTCCCTTGGGTCGTGAACAGAGTTCTGCTGGCTCCCTGTTGCATGGATTCAACTTCAGATGTCTCCAGGGGAGAGGGGGGGAGGAATTGGAGAGGGGAGGAAAGGCATGAAAGAGAGTAGTGATGTCTTCTCATCTCAACTCATTCATAGTTCTTTGAGCTTTCCAGGTACGTCCAGGCACGCTTGGGTTAATGCATTCGTATCTGGAATTATGGCCTCTTTGCACCGACCAATTAAGGGTTTTTTTTCCCATTCCAGCCCACATCTTGTTCTAGCAGCTGAAACGTTGCATCCTTTTCTCACACTGAATCTGACACTAACAGCATTTTTAAGGTTGGTTTTCAGGTGCGCTTTGTAGTACTTTCCAGCCTCCTCAGTCCAAAATCCTACCATGGTTCAGGCTAATCTCAGACAGATATTCAGAGGAAAGTGGTAAGCTTGCTTGTGTTTATAACATATTTCTCTGGCAAGGAAGCAGGTGTTCAGTGGTAAACTGCTGGGCCTCTTGGGAGGTTGCTGAAGAAAGGGCAATCTGCCGGATTAGTTCTGCCCCACTTGCTGGATTGATTTGCATTCTGGAGTAGCTGGTGTATCTGGTTTAGCCACCTGGAGTTATATGAAGATAATATAGATTCATGAAGAATGAATTCTTTATCTCTGATTTATACACTGTACAATGACATATTTTCCATATTTACCATAGTTTTCTTCATTGTGAATCATATAGTCTAATTATTTTTTCCTATCATCATTTTCTTGGAATTATAGGAATAGAATAATGGAAACTGAGACTGACAGCTAGAGCAAAATTTCCATTTTCTGTGTGAATATATTATGAATCCCGAATATATTTGTCTATAATTGATCAATAGGGTCAATTCACCTTTATTTTTTTTTAAACAATATTGAAAAGTTTTAAGGATATTTTACTTTTTCTTTTACGTATATTTTTTTTAAAAATATTTCATTTATTTGTTTGCTTGTTTGTTTATTAAATTTATTTACCATCCATTTTGCCACAAGGTGATTCTGGGAAACTTACAGAATGAAAAGCCATAAAACTATAACAATAAAAATATAATATTATAACTAAAAGAATACAAACTTATAATTAAAAGATGGGAGAGAACAAGATGTACAGAAGAGGAGATGGGACTTTAGAAAGAGTACAGAGAAGAGCAACAAAGATGATTAGGGGACTGGAGGCAAAAACATATAAGAAAAGGTTACTGGAATTGGGTATGTCTAGTTTAATGAAGAGAAGGACGAGGGGGGACATGATAGCAGTGTTCCAATATCTCAGGGGCTGCCACAAAGAAGAGGGAGTCAAACTATTTTCCAAAGCGCCTGAAGGCAGGACAAGAAGCAACGGGTGGAAACTAAGCAAGGAGAGAAGCAACCTAGAACTAAGGAGAAACTTCCTGACAGTTAGAACAATTAACCAGTGGAACAACCTGCCTCCAGAAGCGGTGAATGCTCAACACTGGAAGTTTTTAAGAAGAAACTGGACAGCCATTTGTCCGAAATGGTATAGGGTTACCAGCCTGAGCAGGGGGTTGGACTTGATGACCTCCAAGGTCACTTCCAACTTTACTATTGTTGTTGTTGTTGTTGTTGTTGTTGTTATTATTATTATTATTATTATTATTATTATTATTATTATTATTAGTCCATCCACCACCTTCAGTGTGGTACTCCCCCTTGCAGGCCCAGGCCAACTGGTAGAGCCAGGTCTTCAGGCTCTTATGGAAGGTCAGAAGAGTGAAAGCCAATCTCATCTCAGTGGGCAAGATGTTCCCAAGGGCTGGGGCCACAGCAGAGAAAGCATTTTTGGACCCCAACAGCTGGAATTCCTTGACCAAAGGGATATGCAGCTTGCCTCCTCTGCCAGCATGGATGGCACAGGCCTGTTAATAACCAACACCTTGCACCCCAAACAGTGCAGCTCACAGAACACACTCTGCACTGATTATAGCTTCTGAATGTTCTTCAAGGGTACCCCCATGTAAAGCACACAGCACTAATCCAAGTATCAGATAACCAGGGCTTAAATGACTGAACACAATCATTGACATATTTTTTTTAAGTATTTGGTTTTTAAAATATATTTTTTTAAAGAATACAATTCTTTAAAATCAACCACTGTATCACAGTTTTCAACAAAGGGCCAAATCTGATCACTAGGCCAAAAAAATGAACATAACAGATTCATACTAAAATTCATTAAGAATGGATTTTTTAAGTATCTTTGATTTATACACTGTACAATGACATATTTTCCATATTTATAGTTTGCTCTCTTTTGAATCAGATAGTCTAATTATTTTTACTATAATCCCAGTTTTCTTCTTTCCTTGTATTAAAAGATATACCAAGATATAAACTCTGCCCACAGCCAGGAGTTTGATCCTAACCGGCTTAAGGTTGGCTCAGCCTTCCATCCTTCCGAGGTCGGTAAAATGAGGACCCAGATTGATGATCATAATATGCTGACTCTGTCAACTGCTCAGAGACTGCTGTAAAGCATGTGAAGCGATATATAAGTCTAAGTGCTATTGCTATTGCCTGCTTCAAGGCTCTAGCACAGCCCACCCTGTTCTGCAATATGTTTATTCTTGTTAATTTGTGATGCACTATAAAACTTCAGATGGGGACCAAAGCTTTTAAAGGGTGCAATAGGGCCTTAGAACAGCTCAATCATCAGAAACTTCCTGAAACCTATAATTTAACGATCCTAACATAAATGGCATTGCGGCAGATCCCAATTCATAATATCACAATGTAAATGTACATCTGAGTGTCCTCATTACACTGAGGGTATCTTACTCCAAACCAATGGCTGAACTCTCCCAACAGTTTTGTATAGGCATTAAACAGCAGAATAGATGACTCAAACCCTCTGGGTCCTCTCCAAGTAAAGACATCTGGGCCAACCTGTGCTCCCTCACTGCAACTGACAGGTACCACTTACTTAGGAAGGAGCATAAACCCAAAGCACAGCTCCTAACACTTGCTAAGAGTCCTGAAGTATAACAGAGTTGGAAGAGACCTTGGAGGTCTTCTAGTCCAATCCCCTGCTCATGCAGGAGACCCTATACCATTTCAAACAAATGGCTGTCCAAACTCTTTTAAAAAATATCTAGTGATGGAGAGCCCACAACTTATGAAGGCAAGCTGTTCCATTGATTAACTGTTCTCACTGTTAGGAAGTTTCTTCTTAATTCCAGTTTGGTTCTCTCCTTGATTAGTTTCCATCCATTGCTTCTTATCCTGCATTCAGGTGCTTTGGAGAATAGATTGACCCCCTCTTCCTTGTGGCAGCTCCTCAAATATTGGAACACTGGTACCATATCACCTCTAGTCTTTCTTTGCACTAGACTAGACATACCCAATTCCTGCAACCATACCCAATTCCTGCAACCATTCTTTTAGCCTCAGAACCCTAATCATCTTTGTTGCTCTTCTCTGCACTCTTTCCAGAGTCTCAACATCTTTTTTATGTTGTGGTGACCAAAACTGGATGCAGTATTCCAAGTGTGGTCCTCTCTAATATCACTGTTTATTGTATGAAATGGGACTGAAAGATCTAAATAGACAAAGAGGAACGTACTTTCCACAATCAGTTTCTGACAAAGATTATCAACCACAGCTATTATCATCTGGATATTTAATCTGAAGAAAAGCCCGCTGAGTTAATTACAAGTAACAGCCACAGAACTGAATGCTAGAATCTGCAATAGTTAAATGTAAACAAGCAAATGGAGAAATTATACATAGGACCTTGAGTTAAATATCAGAATTCTTCAGAACAAAGAAAATATTTAAAAACAAAGTTCTGGAGGCCCTTAAGAAATGTGATAAACAATAAAATATTCATCACATCACAATATGGTGCTATTCATCACTATCACTATTAGATACCACCATCTTGGATTATAAAAGTAGGGGAGGGGGTATTCATATATTTGATCATTTTTCCTAAAGGGGGAAAAATCAATTATGTTTTCACAGTAATGCTGCCAACTTATTTTGTATCACAGAGGTATATGGTTTTTTAATATGCAAATCTTTGAAAAGTTAGCTTTAACAAATTGTATATATGCAAATTATTCCCACTGTCCTCCCAATATTCCTGAATTTCCTGTATGAATAATAACTGATACTCCACTCCTTAAAAGTAAAAAAATATTGGATACTTTTTGGTTCTCACTTTTCATCTTGACAACAGTCTCTTGTTTGATTATATTATTAGCCTCTCTATCTTTATGACAAAATTACTTCATTACAGAAACAAAACCTTCTGCATGTCTGTCACTGTTAAGACAGATATTTACTAAGACAAAAAATGTATCATATAAAAATATCCTCAGGGTTATCCCATTTGTGAGCTGAAGAAACAAAAATCTGTCTTAAATAATAATTGTTATTTGACAGTTAAATATACAGTAAATATTATATTAAAATATTTAGCAAACAATATCCCACTGCCATAAGAATCCTCCCCCATTTAAAATCTCAATTTATAAAATGATTTATACTTTATTCATATAATGTATAGGCTGCCCATTCTCCAAGCCCTCTGACCAGTTTACAATTAAATATATTAATTAGACTAGAATAATAATACCCTTTAACTTTTCCAAAAATCTCAAATACGGATTATTTACTTTATGCTCATGCAAATATAATGCTATTTTTGATCTGAATAATATATCAAAAAAGAGTGAATTTAAACTTTAAAAGTTGTTTTAACAGCAGACAGATTTCTGCTGTTACCTAGTAGCAGTGTTAATAAACATCACATACTGCTTTTAGATAAAATTTTATTTATTGTTTAGCAGCTGTCAACTATTTTTATGACATAGTTCATAAGGCCATTTCCCTTTATTATTATTTGACAACAAAGATACAGAAAAGTACAGATTTTTCTCAACAGAAATAGGCAATTATGGTGAAAGGTTCACCTCTAAAATTAGTGTTTATCACCAAAATTCTTAAGCACTCCAGATTGGTTCCTGCCAGGAACCTAAAATAGACTTGGAAAATCCTTGGTTCACCAACCTCAGCACAAGTCCATCAATCAAGTGTGGCTTTCCTGACTCAGGTAATAACCTTCATGATTTTGCCTGTCTAGGTCATCTTAGCACTGTGCAAATCACTCAGAATTGCATTTTACAAAGTGAACAAAGCACTTCTCCAAACCTTGTACACAAAAGATCAAGGCACTGCATTCTTTCAAAACCTTAGCATGGCTATGCCAAGACTGTGAATGTTGACAGTAATCCAGCATTTTCAGTGGACACAAACATATTCTTAAAAAGTGGGGAGAAGCCCTTCAGTGAGCTTATCTTTCAATAGCAAACATGTAGGCCTTCTTCAGTCTATCCCAAATATACACCACCTGTATAAGGAAGAACAACAGTGACTGGCCCAAAATCACCTGTGAGCTTTATGGTTGCATGGGATTTCCCCATACTAGTTTAACAACTTACCACTGCTATTTAATTGGACTGTTTAGTTGGCATGTGTCTAGCAGGAGCAACCAGCCACATTTTCACAAAATCAAATTTCAGTGCATCAATGTTCAGCTAGATACCAAATCCACCACTTTTGAGTGGCAAAACACAGTGGCTATCATGTTTCTAGGAGTAGAAACTCAGCAGTGTCAAGAAGAAGACTCTGAGTACAATGAATTCCAGGTCATTCCAATCCAAACAAATCTCAATAAACCTTCTTTTTACAATTCAGGTTGAGAACATCGCCCATTGTCTCAAAGCTCAAAGCTCAAAGGAGATCAAATCAGTCACTCCTAATGGAAATTGACTGTTTTTGAAAAGATAGATACTGAAGCTGAAGCTTAAATACTTTGGGCACCAAATGAGAAGAGAGGAATCATCGGAAAAGACCCTGTTGTTGAGAAAGATTGAAAACAAAAGGAGAAGAGGGTGGCAGAGGATGAGATTGTTAGATAGTGTCATTGATGCAAAGAACATGAATTTGGGCAAACTCTGGGAGACAGTGGAGGACGGGGGGGGGGACCTGATATGCTATGGTTCATGGGGTCATGAAAAGTTAGACACGATTTAGCAGCTGAACAACAACAACAACTGAACACTCAAAATCAAGGAATGACTCATTCATGTTTGATTTTTTTCAGCTGTGCAAAACTCTCAGAAAAGGCAATAGTCTCTTTATGTCTAGAGTCAGTAGCTGGCAGTAGTCATGATAAACGATAATCTGACTATGTCCACTTTCTTAGTCCTCAATTGATCACTGAATCTGAAGGAATAGCATTCTTGACAATGAGTTCTCCAAGCCTCTAAAACTGCCTTGTTCTACCAAAGAACAGATCAAGACACTTTTTCCCCTGCCCAGCTTTTCAATCTAGCAGCAAGTGACTCTTCCACTTTCAGTGAATAGCTATTCTATAGTTTTGAATTTTTAGTTACAATAGAATAAATAGACAATTCTGACTATTGGTGTGACCAATAATTTGAAAGATATTCATTTCAAACTGATTTGATCCTTTTAAATTAAAGCGCACTTCAAATTCACTGTCCATCTTGTAACATCCAGTTGCTAAAAAATATGTTCCCATTTCATAAAATAATGTTCCTTCCTAGAAGGAAATCTGCAACTCAACAACCTACAGAATGGCATCATTCGTGTCATTGATGCCATCCAACTGCAACAATTGGTGCCATGCGCTAAAATGCAACTTTGGGAGATGTTTCTTAAAAGCTCAAACAAACTTTTAATTTACAATCTTGATAAATGTTTGATTTCCAGCTCTGTCAAAAACAAAAAGTAACTTCTACCAAACTCTACTAAAATCCCAACTCTACCCCCCCCCCAAATCACAACAGCTATCAAATCTCTTAGCTGATGAAGAAGGCTCTAGACAACCTCTGCATTTCTAAGAGGACCATGATAAAAAAAATATGTCACTTGTCTACTTTGTGTATTTGGATGTTACATGCACATATAAAAAGTACAAAGTTAGCATTGTGATGGCACAGGGCTGTTGTCATCCTTTTGACAAAAGCATTCAAATCCTCCAGATGCCTGCATATATGGAGCTGTGAAGATCTTTAACAAATTATCATGTGAAACACTTCTTGAAGTGATCTAATTTAAAAAGTCTGCTCCCTCATTTTCCTAAGAGAAGCAACCACTGCGCTTTGGCGTACTTGTTCATAGCCTTCCCCGGGCTGTTCTAGCATTTTCCATTTCCGGAAAACATTTTGACAAAGGGCCAGAAGATGATAACAGTACTCTGCAAAGTGAAACAAAGCATCTCATCATGGACTATACACAAAGACTCATCACTGCAGTGAATCAAATTTGTCTCACACAAGCAGAGGGTTCAGGAAACCTTATCAGAAATAAAGATGAAACTGGAGCTGCATGCTCTGTTTCATACTGAGCGTGGGTTTCCTGTTATCACTCTTTCTTAAAATGCCAGGTGGGGTAAAGAACTAATATTGACCAAAAAGATAGTGTTTTTTAAAAAAAACCAGTTTAAAAGAATATTTCATTAGGTTTTTTTTGTTTCCAATATCAGGCATTAGTGATTATGTATTCACCCAGCACGTAATTTTCACTATTGTATACTATGAACTTCAAAGAATGTTCTGCCTATCTTACTCAGGGCTTTTTTTCTCATAGAACGCCCAGAATGGAGTTCCGGCACCTTTTTTGGATGGAACCTTGTAGGATAGGCAAGGTGGGTTGTATGATATGTGTGAGTTCCGGCACCTTTTTCTTTTCTTTTTTACAAAAAAAGCACTGATCTTACTTATACACAGAACCCATCTTTCATTAATTCCTATTATCCACATCTCATTTCTGTGTCAATCTTGTCAGTAGCACTGAACAAGTCCTCAGAGTCCTGAATATTACTTTTTCAACTCTGTTGCAAGCTTAGAGAGCTAAAAAGCATGATAACAAAAGTTTAAATTTAACTTAGATAGGTAAGGCTTGCTATTGAGGGATTCAGCTTTGCAATAGAAAAGAAAGTATTTTCATGACTTCTTACATGCAGTTTAGACAACAAAGGGGCAAACAACAAGAATAACTAGAATAAAATGGTGGTGGTTGTCTATGAAATCTATTTTTCTCAAAACGTATTGAATCTTTTCCTGCTATTACCCTATCTGCAAGAGGTCCTAATGCAGCCAGGCACGCTGGCTGAGGAATTCTGGGAGTTGAAGTCCACAAGTCATAAAAGGGCCAAGTTTGAAGACCACTGTCCTAATGCATACAAGCATCCTACTGCATAGAGCAGTGGTGGCGAACCTATGGCACAGGTGCCAGAGGCGGCACTCAGAGCCCTCTCTATGGGCACGCGTGCCGTCGCCCCAGTCCTAGGCCTTCAGCTGGTTTTTATAAAACCTTTTCGCTTTAGGCCTCCGCCGCCGTGTGCCAAAAAAAAAGGTTCAATCAATCAATCTATTTCAACTTCTTGCGGGAAAAAAAGATCTTGCAAAGTTGGAATGGATTGATTGAACTTTTTAGTCCCACCCAGTTTGCCATTACCACCGTAGCCACACCCACCCAATGGGCCACACCCACCCAATGGGCCACACCCACCCAGCACCCGACGATGCATAAGTGGGTTTTGGGTTGCAGTTTGGGCACTCGGTCTCTAAAAGGTTTGCCATCACTGGCATAGAGGATTAAATGACCCACTGAATTCTTTCTAGATGGGCTGATCCACATGTATCTATTGAACAATTGCAAACCACAGCAAGTAACATGATCTACATGTTTGAAATGCAGAGAAGCAACAGGAATTCTAATGAACGTACTCTCTCTTTTCATGGAATCTGCTCTGACACCTCTCACATTACTTGTATGTTATTAAAAAATCAGTGATGTTCCATACATATTTGAGTCAAATTTGTCTCATGTTTTTCTGGGCCCAGAAGTCATTTAGTTACACAATACAGATCTGAGGAGAATAATTGCTCACTAATTCTCTTGGAAACGGAAATGTGGTTTGGGTAGAGATGCAACTCCAGAAGCATCACCTTTTTTTGCATCTGTTATCTGATGGACCATAGGGGCATTAGGGAAAAGGATAGTTGGGAAGGGCTTCTGTTGTTTTCCTCTTTGTTTCTGCTCTGCCTTTCCCAGTTGGCAGACTTTTAGAATCTCACACTGAGTCTGTTTCTGCAGGAAGAATAAAAATCAGAAGGGCCTCTGTAGGTTAGATCTTAAGCAACAGAATGAAGTTTAATGGAGACAAATGGAAAGTTATTCGCTTGGAAACATAAATCAAATGCCCTGACACAGAATAGGGAATGACTGGCTTGGCAGCTAAGATTTTCAAAAAGGGGCTTGAAGTAAAAATTTGATTGCAAACTGGATATGAGACAGCAGTACGATATGACTGCAAAAAAAAAATCAATTTTAGTCTGTAGCAACAATATAGAGTTTCCAAATCATAGGAAGTAATTATTTGACTTGATTCTGTGTTGATGAGGTTCCATTTCTAGAATTGTGCCATATTTTAATAAGAATCCTTTAAGAGAGATGCAGAAAAACAATAGCTTTGGAGAAAGGCAACAAGAATGGTCAGGGGACTAGAAAATAAATCCTATGAAAAGGAATTGAAAAGCGATGGGTAATTTTAGCCTTCAGAAAAAATGCTTGAGGCACTAGGATAGTGCTCTTTAAATGCCTGAAAGAACATCACAAAGATGTATGCTCCGTATAACTGCAAAATGCTGGATGGAGAATAATGGATGTAAGTATAGAAAAGCAGGTTGTGTTGAATATGAGGAACAGCTTTCCAAGAGTAAGAGTAGTTCAACAGTAGAACCAATTATCCAGGAAAAAAATGCAGATTCCCCTTTACTGAATGTGTTCAAAAGGAGGTTAGATAGATGTTAGAGATGGTTTATTTTATTTATTTTATTTATTTAATTTAATTTTTATCCCGCCCTTCTCCTTACGGACTCAGGGCGGCTGACAGCCTTATAAAACAGATACAACAATAAAAATACCCCGTTTAATTTCAGTTCCTGCAATGAGCTATTGGGTTGCTGGATTCAGTGAACTAAACAGTTCCTTCCAATTCTATGACTCAAACTGAAGAGAATATATATATAGTTTAGGATTGAACTGTGGAGTTATTGGTGCTTTCTGGGCCTGGTTGTTTGCTTGCAGATGTTTCATTAATCTACATCATCAGTGCTAACAAGCATGGGGTGTGCTCCCCATTTATATTCAGTAGCTCACCCTGCCAATATTGTTAATTGTGTGGATTTCTCCTTGGTAGATTAGAGTATTGTTTTCTGCTTGTTTGCCTGGTGTTTATCCATGTTTATCTGGGTGTTGGTTGCTGGAGGGTATGTGATCTCATCTTTTTTTCTTTCTTAGCTTGTTATTTCTTTTTAATGATGTGTGAATATAGTTTATTTCTATGTGCCTCTTGATGGCTGATTTGTCTGAATGCCAAGCATCAGGAATTCCCTGGTGTTTTTTGATTTAGCTTGGTCTCTAGGATGTTCAGTTGAAACAACAACAACAACAACAATAATAACAACAACAACAACCTTGGAGGTCATCGAGTTCAACCCTCTGCTCAGGCAGGAAACCCTATACCATTTCGGACAAATGGCTGTCCAGTCTCTTCTTAAAAATTTCCAGTGCTGGAGCATTCACCGCTTCTGAAGGCAGGTTGTTCCACTGGTTAATTGTTCTCACTGTCAGGAAGTTTCTCCTTAGTTCTAGGTTGCTTCTCTCCTTGATTAGTTTCCACCCGTTGCTTCTTGTCCTGCCTCCAGGTGCTTTGGAGAATAGCTTGACTCCCTCTTCTTTATGGCAACCCCTGAGATATTGGAACACTGCTATCATGTCCCCCCTCGTCCTTCTCTTCATTAAACTAGACATACCCAATTTCAGCAACCATTCCTTATATGTTTTAGCCTCCAGTCCCCTAATCATCTTTGTTGCTCTTCTCTGTACTCTTTCCAGAGTCTCAACATCTTTTTTACATCGTGGTGACCAAAACTGGATGCAGTATTCCAAGTGTGGCCTTTCCAAGGCATTATAAAGTGGTATTAACACTTCATGTGATCTTGATTCTATCCCTCTGTTAATGCAGCCCAGCACTGAGTTGGCTTTTTTGGCAGCTGCAGCACACTGCTGGCTCATGGCTGAGTCTGTCTGTGATGTGAGATGTCATGTCTTCTGACTGCTACTTGGCGTTCATGGATGTGCTCTGCTAGTCTTCTGTCTGTCTATGCTACAAAGCAGCTGTTATAGTCCTTACAGTATCATCTACAAAGTTATCTACAACAAAGCAAGAGTCACTGTTAATGTGATTTCCCTCTTAGCGATCACTTTGTTTAGTGACACCTATTGTAATCACTAAACAAAGATTACCTGTAATTGTTTTTTTTTTGGGTTGCACTGCTATAGACATTTTCAACCTTGCTGTTGTTTCCTACTATCCTTGCTTACTTCCCTAAGCTGCAGCTTTCATGCTGTAGCAGAAAATCTCAAGTAAGGCATCCTAATTTTGCCCTACAGTAAATTTCCCTAGGCCTAGGTCAGGGGTAGGCAACCTTGGCTCTTTTATGACTCGTGGACTTCAACTCCCAGAATTCCTGAGCCAGCATGGCTGGCTCAGGAATTCTGGGAGTTGAAGCCCACGAGTCATAAAAGAGCCAAGGTTGCCTACTCCTGGCCTAGGTAGAAGCATTTTAAACTTAGGGAGTAAAAGGGAGGCTTTCCTCCATTACTACCTACAGCCCTTCAGAACAGCCTGGTGCAGATTTTGAAGGTAAATACACTAAGTGGTCCTTACTTAGTGACAATTGGGACTGGAAACACATTTGTTTACTAAAGTCATTAAGAGAACCAATGACTGTGCTTACAATCTTACTTCAGCTTTCCTTTCCTTTTATAAACCTGCAAAGGTTGTAAATGTGAGGAATGGTTGCAAAGTGACTTTTTCTTCAGCATAGTAGCTATGAAAGGTAACTAAATGACGCAGTTGCTAAACAAGGACTACTATAGCAGGCAAAAAAACACACAACCTTTTTGCCCCTGGGATAGTGTTTCTTAATCTTAGCAACACTTTGTGGATTTCAACTCCCAGAATTCCCCAGCCTGCCGTGGAAAATTCCCCATTGGCCAAACCACAAGATGGTTTAACCAGTCTTATTTAATTTGGGTTAATCACAGATGTACAATATATGATATATGTGTATGCTTACATTTACAGATTCTGAAGTGAATTCCAAGGTCCATGTTCTACATTATTGGTTGAAAGGGTATCATTCAAGGGCTAAAACTGCATGGAAGAAAGCTGCATTTCTAATATTTCAAGGCTAGCAGTTTAATAAAGTCTACCCTGCATTCTATATCCCATTTGAATCTCCTGGGTTTTGCCTAGAAATGCTGGTTGTTTGGAGCTTATTATTATAGGAAATTTCTATACTCTTCAGCCAAGCGTCAATGATAGGAAATCTATGATATCATTGAGCAGCAATACAGTTAATGTTTTGTTTTGCTTTTCTAAATGAGACAACTTGTAGTCTTAATTTTAGCTTATTTCATCAAGTTTAATAAAGAATATCTGAATTGTTAATTTGAGATAACTAAATGTTTTTAGAAGAAGCTGATACTTCCCCAGCTTGTTGATTGTTCATAGTAGCTTCACTACATCAAAAAGCTTTCTACACCTAGAAGAAAAATTGCTATATGTCACTTTTTCACAGTAGAAGAATGGTAGAAATTGTATATGAAAAATATGTTATTCAAGGATAAGTAACAATTATCAAATGCATTTCTTTAAAAAATGCATTAATTATTGGGTATTACTGTTCAATGTTTTCTTTGCATCTCAAAATCCTTTTATAGAATATTCTATAAACTAAACCTTTCAGAGGTCTTTTCCTTTCCCTGAAGTGTTTAAAATTCAAGTAGACAGTAGCAATTTTCTTTTAATCTAAGCAAACTGATGTGTCAAAGGCAATCAGAATACCAAAGCTATCTCCAGAGAATCCTAATAATCTTGATGAATAGCTGTGCTCTCTGGAAAACTCATCCACTGAACTCTTGACATCGAATGTCACAAATACTTACAGTTGTGATAGGTAGAGCAGCACAGGTCTCATACCCATAATCTGAAAGACTCACTATATATTTTAAAAAATAGAGAGATTTGCCCGAGTTCTGCACCAATCCAACATCAGCATGTTTGGGGAATTCTTGCCATAATATGTTTTGTGAAATGAAGATGCAGAGATATTAGTTTATTTTTCTATGCCTTGTTATGGGGGTGTCCAAAACATATTTTCTGCACTGCACAGATGGTGGCAAAAAAACAACTGGGCCCTGTGGAAAGAACCCACATTTTAGAACTAACATCTATTATCCAGAGAGCTAAATCACAATAACTGGAGAAAGAAACCTGGTGTTGTTAGGTTAATTTCATGGAGCCAAGATGTCAGATCCTATCCTTAGAATAAGCACACTAGTACATGGTTTCTCTTGAGCCCAAGAGCTTATATGAGGGGGCCCTATTAACACATTTCTAATGCTTAGAAATACATATAACCTAATTCAAAGGGATTTGTACATATTCCCCAACCATACAAATTAGCTAATTACTGAAATGTATAATTATGTCACATGTTATTCAATTAATACATCATTTTTCTTTATTCATGTTTTTACTATTGGTCCCTTAATCAGTTTAAAATTTTCTTACATTGAATTCTTATTTAGCCTTTTGTCACTTGTTTTACGTTAACTTTTTTAAACTGCTAATTAATTTTTCTTCTATTTTGGGATGTTTTACTCACCAGGTGTCCCAAAGGTGCTTTTGCAAAAGGCAATTGGACTTTCTTGTGTTTTTTTTCCCTTAAAAAATGTTTCATTTCTCATCCAAGAAGCTTCTTCAGTTCAGAACTTTTGCAAGCAAAAAATCAAGAAAATCCAGTTGCCTTTTAGAAACCATGACCTGGATGATTGAGAATCTCCCTGGATATGTATTCACCAGATGTTTTTCAATCTTGTTGTTTGGAAGATCTCGTTTAACTGTAAAATAATTGTAAATCAAAAGGTGATTAGAAAATGAAGTTGAATGAGCCAGTGTTCTTAAAGGCTCCCCTATGATTGAGAGCTTGATGGCTTCCCTTGTCTCCTGGTGCTCAGACCAGTGGGATGAACCCTATCCTGCTATCTCTCATGAAGAGCAGCCATCCAGAGCACAAATGGGCAGTCTCTCATCCTCTCCTTATCCATAAAGGTTCCACTGGATCAAAATTGCTGCCAATCCATTGGATATTGGCCTGGCAGAATCTCAGCACTTTTCAGAGACATCTAGTTCATCATTTTCCTCATCCATAATTTACAATTCTCATTATCTATGCTGAGCCAGAGAAGCAGTCAATACCTCTTCGATTACTCACCACCATTCTAATAAGACCTTTTCTGTATAGATAGCTTCTATCACTGCAGAAAAGTGTCATAGGTTAGAGAAGGTAAAATCATTTACAATTAAGAATATAGTAAGATATCCTAGTCTAAAACAGAGCAATTTGTGAACCCCAGATCACATCACATTGATTGAAGGAGATGCAGTGTACTCCAGATTTTGATAAACTGTTCCCTTGGGCCATCCATTCTTGAGGAATGTCATTAAATCAACTGGGTATGTCCTCTGCTTCCTTTGGAAGCAAAATAAATAAAACTCAATGAAACAAATGGGTAGCCCTGAACTACAAAAGATTGCCTGACTTCTCTTGGACCAAATCTAAGTCTCAATCTGTGTGTGTGTGTGTGTGTGTGTGAGTGTGTGTGTGTGTGTGTGTGTGTGTGTGAGAGAGAGAGAGAGAGAGAGAGACAGAGACAGAGACAGAGACAGAGACAGAGACAGAGACAGAGACAGAGATACCCTTGTAAAATGATTGAACAAAATATATATTTCTTAGCAGGAAACTGGTAGAACATTAAAAAACAAAAGGTGACTTGCCCAACCATCTAAGTAATGTTTAGCCTTTAAATGCCAAACATAAGAAAATATTCTTTTCACAAAGGATAAATGTGACGCTCAAGCACCCATCCCTCCCCCCAAAACCAAGAAAGACCTCTCAAGTAGTAAACTAACCTAACACACCCCACACAATAGCCCAGATTCGTTTATACTGTAACTGTATACCACCACCCATTTTAGCCCTCTCTTGCAACTTAACTACACTGATTTCAAAATGAAAGGGCATGTCCAAAATAAATTGCTGAATTACATCCACCTAAATAATTCACACTTTTTAATTTTCTATGGATACATCTGGGAACTGCACAGAGGCTCTGGAAGATAGAAGTTCATTTTGCAACATGCCATGATCATAATAATTAATCTAGATATGAAAATTAAGAGGAGCAAGTGACATGGCAGTCATTAAGTAAAATGTCAATTAGCATAATATTGTTCAGGGCTTCAATGCTAAATCTTAGCTCTTTAGATATTATTATTATATTATATTATTATTATTGTTGTTGTTTTGTTGTTATTATATTATATTATTATATTATTATTGTATTGTATTGTATTGTATTGTATTGTATTATATTATATTATATTATATTATATTTATTATATCATATCATATCATATCATTATATTATTATATTATATTATATTATATTATATTATATTATATTATATTATATTATATTATATTATATTTATTATATTATATTATATTATATTATATTATATTATTATATTATATATTATATATTATATTATATTATATTATATTATATTATATTATATTATATTATATTATATTATATTATATTATCATCATCATCATCATCATCATCATCATCATCATCATTATTATTATTATTATTATTATTATTATTATTATTATTATTATTATTATTATTATTATTATTACAAAGCTAGATATCACCAAGTTGCTAAATTAATCCATTGGGCATTGTGTAAAAAATACGACTTGCTGTGTCCAAAAAGTCGTGGGAACATAGGGTGGAAAAAGTTGTTGAGAATGAGAGGGTGAAGATCTTGTGGGACTTTCGAATACAGACAGATCGCCATTTGGAACACAATACGCTAGATATCGCAGTTGTAGAGAACCAAAGTGTACAGCTGATTGATATCGCTGTACCAGGAGGTGCCAGAGTTGAAGAAAAAGAACTGGAAAAAATTACAAAATATCGTGACCTGGCCATCGAAACTGCGCAATTATGGATGAAACATGTTAACAGTGATACCCATAGTCATTGGGGCACTGGGAACTATGTCCAAAAACTTCGCAAAATACATCAAGAAACTGCAGCTTCCTGCAATAACTCCAGCAACGTTACAAAAAACTGCGCTACTTGGAACATCTTATATTTTAAGGAGGTACCTGGTTGACATCTAGGATGCTGGTAGCAATCTGTGTCAACCATCAATGCCAGCCAAATTGACTGTTCAGTTGAGTGAGGTTCATGTTTAATGAATAAAAGATAATAATAATAATTAATAATAATAAAGTTGGAAGGGATCTTGGAAGTCATCTAGTCCAACCCCCTGTTCAGGCAGGAAACCCTATACCATTTCAGACAAATGGTTGTCCAGTCTCTTCTTAAAAACTTCCAGTGTTGGAGCATTCACCGCTTCTGGAGGCAGGTTGTTCCACTGGTTAATTGTTCTAACTGTCAGGAAGTTTCTCCTTAGTTCTAGGTTGCTTCTCTCCTTGATTAGTTTCCATCCATTGCTTCTTGTCCTGCCTTCAGGCGCTTTGGAGAATAGCTTGATTCCCTCTTCTTCGTGGCAACCCGAGATATTGGAATACTGCTATTATGTCACCCCTAGTCCTTCTTTTCATTAAGACATACCCAATTCCAGCAACCGTTCCTTATATGTTTTAGCCTGTTCTATGCTATAACCCATTCATATCAATCTTCTTAGTTAATGGAGCAAATGTCTATAATCTACTATTAGAACAAGCATAAAAACATGGATACAGATTAATATTGATAAACACAACTGACCAATGGTATTTTACAAATAAAATATTTCATTTTAATGAATATTTTTTTCAAAGTTCAGGCACCAGAAAATGACTCCTTACCCATTAAAGGGAAATATTCCTTTAAAATAAATATACATGTTTTCAAAGGTCATGAAATTGCTGATAGTTCAGTTGTGACTACGTTGTGCATTTGAAATGTACAATACAGATTTTTTTTTATTTCCAGAAATTTAATTTTTTGCCAATAAGCCTTTTAGATGTTTAGATATTAAATAACTAGAAAAATAAAAAAGTATTTAAACTTAGCAGAAAAAAATAAATCACATTTGCTATTTTGTTCTCTAATTTTGTTCAATGTCCCCTGAAGAATAAATAAATAAATATATGTCACTTTTTTGCATGCAAGAAAATACATGGGCAAAAAGTATACAATATTTCTAACATGCTTAGTATTTATGTCATCTTACAGGAATGAACAAGCCCTTGGAAGTTAAAGACAGTGATTTTCAGATCTCACACTAATCATGGAGGAGAATAGCATCTCTCTGCCTATATAACACAGTCAGCTAGTATTATACTTGACTGCAACCCTTACTAATGGCAAAGTTAGGGTGGAAAGGCAAACACATTTCACATCTGTTACAACTAGAACAGCTTCAGAGTGTTCCAATAAAAAACAGAGATTAGAGAGATGGACTGGGATATATGGTGTGTTTAATGGAGAAATAGCATTTAAAAACTGAGTTTCAGAATTATCCGTAAAAATGCTTAATGGCATAGAGGAAAGAGATGCCCTGTTATCTTTTGCAACTTGTAAAAATCGATGCTACCTATCAACTGAAAACCAAGACTTCTTCCTAACTACCACCATCTCCCTTCTGTTGACAGATTGCCAAATTATTTTTGCCACGAGGAATTGCACATCAGCAATCAGAAATGTTGTCCCGCTTCATTATGCCATTGTATATCCATAGCTTCCACAATGTAATGCCACAAGAAGTCTGTCCTTAAGGATTTCTTTTTTAGGATATTCAGGCAACTTCAGCATATTGATACTGAAATAGAAAAAAAAAAGAATTCCCCATTAAAACATGGCATTTGAAAGTAGAAATTTGTTTTGCATGAGGTAATTAATGTGACACCACACTTTCAAATCAGCATTCAAATTCCTACTTGTCTGAAGTAAAGTATAAAAGAACAAATGCACTGCATTGCAGTCCCCTTTAGTATTCCAATGTTATCTAGCCAAAAAAAAAAATCTTTTACAAAATGAAAAAGCAATAGAGCAATTTTAAATTAAGGATCCTTTAGTGATTCTGTACTATTGCCCATTAATACTCTATTGCAAGAGGTACATTTTTTCCCAACAAAATGGAAGACATAATTTAAATTATGTAGAATCAATTCTACATCAAAATTATTAGAAGCGAGTGTTTTATTAAGTTATGCAAGATAATACCTAGGCAAATACTTGTCTGGGACCCCAAAGAAAAAGAATTTGAGGAAAACATCCTGTCCTTAATGTATTTCAATAACCTACCATGTACTTGATGTGGGTAGCAGATTTGGCGTATATGGCACAGCAGCAATTGTGAAATTTTGCAATCCACTACCACCCATTATATGGGCAAAGCCACCATGGGGTACTCTAGAACTGAAAAACATTGATGATAACAAGTTTAAGAAAAACTGCACGCATCCTTAATACATGAACCCTGCAATGACTTTTTAGAGAAGATCTAGAACGGATAACAAGCTGAACTGAAAATAAAAAATACAACACTGTGCCAGCTTCCCCTCAAAGCTTTCACTGGAAGATCCACAGAATAGAGGTCTTACATACTTTTATCAGCCGTTCAGAGGGGAGAAGGGAAAAATATACAAGATTATTAGTATCCCTGTGCTCTTTATTACATTTAGGTCAAATACACACATTTTTTCCAGTATAGCAATCACATTTTCAGTTCTAAAACATCTAAGCAATACATCTACATTTTTATGCAACTAACGTTTTCATTTTGGCAATGAAGCTATTGAAGTATGTGAAACATACAGCTAACCACGGCAAACAGAAACTGAAAATGCATTAATATGCTGCAGGATGAAAGAGTAACTAAAAATCCATATAATATACAAATTCTTTATGAGTGACAGAAATAAATTGTTAAGGTTGCTACAGTTCTAATATAAAGAGCAACTGCTAAAAGTTCCAACTTCTTTTAAGTACTTACAGAACAAAAGTAATGGCTTTAGGGTAAAAATGAGGTTGCCTTCCTTTTAATATTGTTTTGTGAAATAGTGTCCTTCGCAGAGCTGTATTTCAATACATAACACTCTAGATAACAATGTTAGTTACTGGCTTTCCTGATGCAGCATTTGGAAATGTTTTATCTTAATTGGTCCAGAAATACCCAGTGAAGAAAAATCCTTCATTAAGTATTTTATTAGAAAGGCTTAAAAGCAACAATTTCATGTTTATATTTCTTAAGAACTCAGATATACTGAGTTTTTATTTCACAAAGCAGACTGTGAGCGAAACTAGATTTTTGCAAAAGTCCAGCCTTCTTCACAGGAGGCATTCCTAGATTTCAAAAACAATTTTTAGTGAAGCATGAAGAATGAGAGAAAGGAGCCATAACAATTGGATTTCCCATCTTGTATAGCCATTGATAGAAACAAGTCAACATGTCTACACTACTTTGCCAAAAGTCAGGTAATCACTTTTTCATTTCACATCACAAGAATTACAGAATAAAAAGGCATATAATTAACAATCTTATTGATTTTCCAAAAGCTTTTCTTATGTCATACATTCTGCTTTAACTTTTCAGTTTTATCAGAAGAAAGCAATGGCTTCATTATAATTGTAGTGCAAATATACTTTGTAAAGAATACTGGGGCAAAAAATCCCACTCTTATCAATGGGGTACAAGGTAATTTATTAAAGCCATAATCTGAAGAGGAAGAACACACTGCATTGGATTAATCCACACTGCATTAAATCTGGGCCAGCATTAGCTTCCAATCTATTTTCCCTTGAAAGAAGAAAGAATTTTGCCTGTCTGTCATTTGTCAAAGCCCCACACAGTGCTACTTGGTTTGGGATTTGCTTCCAGACTGGCCCAGATCTCAGATACCAACCAAACTCCATCAGAAGCAGAAATGCAGATGCTCTTCTAAAACGTTTACTGAGCACTGCTTTTAGCTGCTGTCTGTTTGGCAAAAATTCCACAAAGGAAATTTATTTTCTGCTGGGAGATAGATACTCTTAAAGACTTGGAGAGCCTATTATTATTTTCTTGAGCCCTTGTTAGCATGTAAAAAAACAGCACTATGGAAGAAGATTCAATCAGCAAGCCTCTATCCACTGCCTTGTTTTCATGTTTTTGTTTCTGGTAGGATCTAGTGATCTGTACAATACAATGGTTGAAAAAAACCACCCTAAATTATTGAACTATGTAATGATTCTATAATTATGATTCTATAATTATGCCCACAACTGAGGATATTCCTATTTCAAGCATCAGTCACTTTCCCCAACAACTGTAAACTGCTCTAATTCCTTAAAAATATATTTATCCAAACTTTTAAAACTGTAACATTTTCAGAAATTCCTCTCAAGAGCAAAATAAAATAAAATAGTAAACAAACAGTTTATCTAAAGAAAGAACTAGCAACAATTAAGTACAACTAGTTCTTGACTTACAACCATTCATTTAGCAACCATTTAAAGTTACAATGGCACTGAAAAGAGTGACTTAGGACCAGGACTACACTAACAACTGTCACAGCAGCCTAACATATCAGAATTTGGGGCCTTGGCAACCAGTACTCCCAATGGGGGAGTGTCACACTGAAGGCAGTAGATAGATTAACAATATATCCCACCTCCTTCCCTGCTTATCCTACTCCCTGCGTCCCCATCTTTTAGTTACAGCTGATAATTTATCTTTTTATAGTATTTTATTCTTATTGTATACACATTTTTGTACAGTCTTACTCTTTGTAACATTGTAAGCTGCCCAGAGTCACTTCGGGGAGAGATGGGTGGCAAACAAATTTAATGAATAAATAAATATATTTACAATGATGGTAGTGTCCTGGGGCCATATGATCACCATTTGCAACTTCCCAAGCTGGTTTTCAACAAGCAAAGTCAATGGAGAAGTCAAATACACTTAATGACCATGTGCTTCACTTAACAACTTCAGTGGTTCACTTAACTGTTGTAAAAAGATCATAAACTTGGGCAACTACAGAATTCCTGTTCTTAATTGCGGTCATAAGCTTAATAAAAAGACTGCCTTTAATAAAAAGCTACCTTTAATAAAAGCTAATCATGCTTTTTTTTTCCTTTAAAGCAGATATGTCAAACTCGAGGCCCATGGGCCAGATCTGGCTCGTGATGTATTTAAATCTGGCACGCAAGCAGACTAGTAGGAGGTGATTATGTAGCGGGGGGGTGTGTGAGCTGAAGCAGCAGCAACGCCAGAGAGACCTGAGGGAGAGTCAGCTGGAGCTGCGGTGTTGCTGAGGCTCTGCTGAGGCCCCAGGATCAGCACGCATAGCTCCAGCTGATTGGGGTTTCTGGTGGCCTCGGGGATGGCTGGTAGCTGTAAGCAGTCTTCGGGGGAAATGTCAGCTGGAGTTGAGGGGCTGCATGGGCACCCCAGAATCAGCACACACAGCTCCAGCTGATGTGCTGCATGAAAAGGCCAGCCGGGAGAGGATATAAAAGGAGGAGTTTTGGCGGAAGGAGAAGGAGTGAGGGGGGAGAGAAGGCAATAAGGAAGAGAGATATCAGTCGGGCAAGCCTGGGGGAGAGAAGGGGATAGGCGAGGCTTCTGTGAGGAAAGCATGAGGGAGAGAAGGGGACAGCAACTGGCCCTTTGAAGTCAAGCATAATGCTGATGCAGCCCTCAATGAAATTGAGTTTGACACCCCTGCTTTAAAGCATTAACAAATCAAGTTCGTCTGCAACAACAAAACAATGTGTTTCACCAAGACAAAAATTTTCTATTTTGTGCCATGCATCTGCTACATTCTCGGTCCATCTGCTGAACAGCTCAACTTCAGTATTCTGCAATGGCTATATAAATGCTTAAATATGACACATTGGCAAAACCAAATTATCAGGTGATGTCCCTCCTGGTACATTGCTACTTGAGAGTCTTATATAAATTGTCCCTCTAGAAATCTGTACACTTATTTCCCCCACCCCAATATATACATACATCAATTTAAAAAAAAAAAATCCACACAATTAAAAAGTTATTATGCGAACTCTTTGACATTACAGCAGGGACTATGGCATTCTTACAGTAGTTATAGCTCTACTACTGGATTTTCTGTGCTAAAGATGGTACCTCTGCAAGATGCTTTGACCGTAGAATAATTTTGAGCTTTGGTGCCAAGTTATTATTTCACTGTAAAACAAGGAAACTGGTCCAAATAAAAAAGTATTTATTTGTTACAGTATTAGATCTATAATCTGATTTTTTTAAAACAAAAACAACTATTTGTTAGATATCCAAAAATCACAAGCTGCTATATGATCTAAAATCCATAGGTAGTTGTAGCAATATTTGCTGAAAATGTCATGCTCTTATCTGGAACAGAAAATGTTATGAACCCTTTTCTACAAACAGGTAAAAACAAAATGCATTCACCTGCCAGTGACGAACTGCAATAGCAGCACCCGTTCTTCTTGAGTCAGTTCTTCTACAACTTCCCAAAACCACTAGAAAGAAAAATAAATCAATTTGTTTTTGTTCAGGTTTCTTCAGAAATTTAGCTGCTAGATGCAAGCCAAAAGTTGAACGAGTTTCAAATTATAAACATAAATCTTCAAAACAGAAGTTAATAGCTAATTTATCAACCTAACTCAATTATACGATTATAATTATATTACTTTCTTACATGATGGCATA
>NW_015386134.1:122297-135591 GCF_001527695.2 Protobothrops mucrosquamatus
CCAAAACCACTAGAAAGAAAAATAAATCAATTTGTTTTTGTTCAGGTTTCTTCAGAAATTTAGCTGCTAGATGCAAGCCAAAAGTTGAACGAGTTTCAAATTATAAACATAAATCTTCAAAACAGAAGTTAATAGCTAATTTATCAACCTAACTCAATTATACGATTATAATTATATTACTTTCTTACATGATGGCATAATTAGTACAAGTTACAATTACAATACAACTGTATATCATATGCTATGTAATTATATTATATAACCTTTATATATTATGTAATGATCTTAAAAAAATTAAGACAATATTCTTCAGGGGCGTGAATGCAGTTTGGGATGTTCCTAGACATCTTCCATTATCATTGGAAGACCCGGCACTCTCAATTATTAGGAAGTTTTTATCAATTGCAATTCTTTCTGGGCAAGCGGAAACTGGCAATTTCTTACTAAAAGGCATGATAGTTTTGAACATAGTTTGAAAATGTCATGTAACCATATGCAGCTTCTAAGGTACTCATTTTGGTTGCCAATACAAATATGTAATACTCTGAAGCAGCAGAGTTTTGAATGCATTTCAGGCCAGATTCATTGCAATGACTTTTCAAATTCTGAACTATTTGCAAAATGTCGGTATGCAGGTAGATGAAAGGGCCTCTCTGCTATAATGCTAAAGTATTATTTGGGGGGCATTTTTATTCTTAATATTTAATTCCCATATTACACTAAAAAGATCGATATCTAGATATAAGTACCCATACACACACATTTCATTTTTTTATTTCATTTTTAACTTTTTCACTGTGCTAATATGAATTTCTTTCCATGTTTTACTTCTTTAAAACGGTTTTGAAATCTGTCCTGCAAATTCTCATTAATAAGCAGATACAAATATGACTACATTATGAAAATTGTATTTTGGTAAATTCAAACCAGTCTCACTGTGCCTCATTTCCACAAAACTTAAACAGCCTGGAAAGACAGGTAATATATTAAAAACGGGGGGGGGGGGGGAGCAACTGGTTGAAATGTATAGCTATAGCAATCCATCCCATACTTTACCTGAATAACTGGGTCATCTCTTTCATAGCCACTTGTATATTCTGTATTTTTAATCCAGTCATTTACATCAATTTCTGGCATGCCTGAAAGCAACAATTCCTTTTAAAAAAAAGGAGAAACCAAATTTTGTTATGAATATGACAAGTTAAACTGGTCACATTTTTAGCTGTAAAGTGGTTTATTTTTCTGAAGACTATTCACCTTTGAAAACATTATTCTGTTATGACACAGAATGATAGGATTTCTAAATCAATATAAGATCAACTGTTGAACACAGAAATCCGAAAACTACAGTACTAGCATGTGCCTGGTTCTTTAGATACATTTAGATTACAAAAAAGGCATATAAAATATTCTACTCACTTTCAACAAAATAAAGTGAAACTGTTGTCCAAATTAATAAGTTCAGTGTTCCAAAGTTGCTACATTCTGTACCATTAACTATAGCAATGATGGCGAACCTTTTAGAGACCGAGTGCCCAAACTGCAACCCAAAATCCACTTATTTATCGCCGGGTGCCAGGTGGGCGTGGCTGTGGTGGTCATGGCAGATTGGGTGGGAGTGGCCAAGGTGGGCGTGATCACCTCGATGTTGCTCGTGGGGAGGGACGCCTGTGGGGACCGGGCAGGGTTGGGGGAGATCCAGGGGGTCTCTGCCAGGTGGGGCGGTGGGCAGGAGGCTCATCCTGTGGGATGAGGCGAGGCAGGGCGGGGGTGCCATTGTCACAGGGCAAGAGAGCACACAGAGGCCAGCGAGCGCATGGGTGCTGGGATGCATCCGGTCATGTGGGACCTCGGCAAGTTAGTGGGCAGCTGGTTGAAGAGGGATGGTTGCCATCTCCAGGGCATGGCTTGTGTGTCCACAGAGAGGGCTCTGAGTGCTGCCTCTGGCACGCGTGCCATAGGTTCACCACCACTGAACTATACAAATCATAAGGTGCTCAATCACACAATATAATTTTACTCACCAATTCATATTCATCAAAGAGTTGTACCAAAGAAGGAGGAATGAACATATGGAAACCTTGAAGAAAAGCATTTATCTGAGGCTGAATGGCTCTCGTCATTCGAAGCTCAGTAACAAGTTGGACATATTCAGCCTGAAAATTGTGAAAATATTTTTTAAAATTACTATATTTAATCTAATTAAATCAAAATTTATTTTTGATGTGGTTCCATTTACCTCCTCGTTGGGTTGCCCCCTTCTGGAACTTTCACCACCCCACTCCTACCCTTATATTAGACAATTCTGGTAAAGAAAAAATATTAGAGAATATTCTTATTTTGAATTTTGAAAGCCATTGTGTAAGGATTTCTAATGGCCCTGAACAATGCAGAGCTATTTGCAATCCCACAGTTCTATTGCAGATATGATTCCTTGATTGGAAGAAACATTTTATTCATTTTTATTTTAATGGAAATGAAACTGAATATACACAAAAAATATATTCTAATGTGTTCTAAGTCTTTAAAATATAAAAGTTATAAGGAGAGATTTTCCTTGGGCATACTTTGTTCACACATCAATTTCACTTCTCAAAAGAAAAGTAAATGTCACATTCTTGTTTATTTTTTGCAATATATACCTGTAACACTTTTAATGTTCAACCACATCTATTTTTTTTAAACCACATAAAATATTTATATAAAATGAGGTTAAATCAACACTTCTCTCCAGTGTGGCTTCTTGTAGAAAAGAAACTTATGTTTCAATTACACAATTACACATGTTTCTATAATCAGAATTATAACACTATATGATTTGTTTGATTTACAGAGTAAGATGGGGAAATCACAGCTCCCCAAATTTGCGCTAAGGACACAAAGGTTTGCAAGGATCTCACTGCCTGAAATACGGCAAAATGATGATTTTATGCTGTACAATTTCTTCGTCTTTCTGAAAATGATTTTGTAAGATTTCAAATAGGTGAGTTAAAACTACCTTAACACACATTCAGGTAAAAAGAAAAAACCTCCAGAAACAAGGAAAACAACATCACATTTAAATGCTACATCACCACTGCCTGCATCGCTTAGAGGCAAAAAATAGTGTCAACACTGCAAATACTGTATATTCTTGCTTTGACAATATGCAGAACTGTCTGGTATTTTTATAGTTAAACCAGGCAACAGGGAAAAAGGGAGGAGAATAAGGATAGCCCGGGAAAAAGAAACCGGAAGTAAATCACATCTTCCAAGTTGATTGGAAGATGTGAACCATGACCCCAAAATAAGGGGGGGGGAATGCTTAGAATGTATATGCGTAACGGAAAAGAAGCCAGACCTAAGCATTTCCACCATGCTGTACTGACGTCTATGTAACCTTAATAAATGCTTTTAGGAGAAAATATGCCTGAAAGTCCTTTTAAGTGTTTCGTTAATCAGACACATGACAAATAGGTTTTTTTTAAAAAAGGAAGAGGGAAATGCCCTCCCCCCCAAAAAAAAGTTGCATAATAATTCTTAGACAGTAGAAAGGGAGGCAATTCAACCGGGTTGAACTATACTGCCTCAATAATTTAAGGAATGTCTAGATTGAAAACTGTAACAGCAGACACTTTCTGCAATTCGAACTACTATGGAAAAGAAATTCTCAGATAAGTTTATATTAAATTACAAGTATAATAGAGTTGATGCTGATTAAAAAGAAAATAAACTAAATTCCCCTGTGAATCATGTTTATTTTCGTGTCAAACCTTTTTTTTATGCATGCTGCAAAATGTATACTCTGGATCAAGAGAGGCATTTAAATGTCTTCCAGATATATTTAGTTTCAGGTCCTGACATCTCCAGTGATCTTTTGGGACAAGAACTGTAATTCAGCACCTGTGAATGGTCTTAACTATCTATTCTGGTATTAATTATACTAATATCTTAAACCACAGAGTTAGCCAAGGCCTTTAAGGCCCTGGAGGCTAACCTCCTGCTCAGTGCAGGAATCTAAATTAAAGTACCTCAGACAGATGGCTGTCTAGCAATAAAATAAAGCCAAAATAACATTTGGCCTTTTTTTGCAGCCATATCATATTGTGGAATCATATTCAGTTTGTAATCAAATGCTGTTCCAAAATCTCTTCCACAAACACCATTACCAAGCCAAGTGCAACACATTAACTGCTAATTGATTTTGCTTTGCTGTCAAGCTGAGGAACTGATGCAATGGCCCTCTTTTCTCCTCTACTTTCCCAGGGTCTCTTTGATGTCCCATCACATTTTTTGTACAGTATATGTCTCTTTTAAATTTCATTCACTGAGGTGGAGAAAATAAATGTAGCAAATAAAATGGAGGCTGCACCCTTTTCTTCCTTGTCCTTTAGACATGGTCGGGGTCAAACCCAGTTTCTTTAACTGCCTAATCCCATGAGACTCAAACTGACTTTCCTTGCCCTCAGATAAAACCTCCTATAATCACATCTAGATCAAAACCTAGAAGCCCCCTCACCAACTTTCAGTACATTGCAAGGGCAGCCCTAAGAAGAGACCTACAACTATCCATCCTCCATCAGCTGATGACCTCAACATTCCATCACTTTAATAATGGACTTGCTCAGCTCTTCTGCGCTCCTTAAAAGCTACATTGCCTAAGAATAGGAATAACTCCAGTTACATGGACGAGGATCTTCCTAGCTTCCCCAAACTGACCAGCAAATCAGATTTCTAGGATTCCCCATCTTGTAGTCCCCAATTTCTATAAAACTCTTGGCTTTCGCATTCTTTTGGTCCCTTTTTCTTACAAAGCAGGCACACAACAATCTTAGCAATAAACATGGTTTCTGCTCCTTGGTGTTGTACTCTCGTACTTCTGAACTGTTTTTCAACCCATTTCTCTAATCTATCAAGAACATTCTGCTTTTTATTTCTGTCTTCTAGAATATGTGTCATTCCACACAATTTTGTGCTATTAGTAAGTGTGCTGAATATTCCCTCCACTTCATTAAAATAATTGAATCTTGGTTAGTACAGGGTCCAGAATGGAAACTGAGACACTCCACTTAATTCTTCACAACAATGATGAGCAACAATTAATAAAGCATTTACAAGCTTAATGTTCATGCCATCCAGTCCACACTTCACTAGCCTGTTAAGTCAGAATATTGTGGGGTATTTTTTCAAATGCACTGCTGAAACAAAGACATAGATAGACATAGATTCAATATTTAAAGATATTGAAATTAGGTAGACTAGGTCATTGCAGGAGTCTCAAAAAGATTTTCTTTGACTTATTGATAATCAAATCTTGCAATCTACATGGATCATTTCTCCACTGAACAAAGTTATTTATGCTGTTCTCAACATGTAAATAAACAATTCAATAAATGTTAAATATATTAAAAGGCAAGAGGGAATAAATCTGGACTGACTCTTTTTCTGTATTTATTCCTACTTTCAATATGCTCTTCTTATTGCATGCACTGTTTTTATAAACTGTTTTTGTGAATGCAGATATATTTATCTAGACCATCTGGATCTTCCTTACTTTTCCATAAAGGTGTTTGAGCCATAAGACAATAAGATCATCATGACCCAAATCAAGCACCTAGCTTGGTAATACAATTCACAGTTTGGAGAATTGTAGCTGCAAATCCATATACCTGTTTTTGAACACTGAAGAATATCAAAAATAATCCTTGATTTTACACCATATGTGATTTGTTACTTGTTTATGTCAATCATTTAATCATTTGTTCTAAATATTTACTGGAATTGTTCAGAACAGAAAGTTAAGTCTTAATAGAATTTTAACAGCTGCTATCAATTCTTCCTAACCAAAACAACTTCAATTGCCTCCACTCTTAAAAGTCTAGCATTATATTTGTCAGGTGTAAACAACCAGACCCACACTTGAAGAATTCAATTAGCTATTTTATTGCTCAAGCTATACATAGGAATCTTCTCAGACTGATAGTTTGCAACTGGGTAAAACCAGATAAGGTTCAGTCAAGGGGGGATCAGGCTTCGCCCTCTTATGCCCCCACATAGGGATTCTAGACTAAGTTCCCATTTGACTCTTCCCCCCTGGCTCAGTCAGTTTTTCTCCTATATTATTCTTCTAAATCTGTAAATAATTATTTTTATAACGGTTTTATCAAATAAATTTGTAAATATTTCATCTTTTTTGTAGTAATGTTTTTAGGTATAAATGTTGTCTTTTTCCCTCTGTTTTTAAGTCAGCATTTGAGTTTTATTGTCGTGATCTGAAAACCTGATATACATCTATATATATGGTCTACCACTAATACTAAAAAATATTTTGAGTATGGAAATACAATATTATAACCATATAATTTCAAAGTATTTCTTATGCTGCTAATTTGATTCCTAAAATTTTGCTTTCTTGTCTTATTTTCACTGCCAATGACTCTAATATCAATAGAGACAAGGAAGGATATAGAGAGGACAACTTTATCCTCAATATACTGCATTCTTTGATAAAGAAAACTATTTACTGTTACCTGGCTTCTTATTCTTTTACATACTGTGTATACGTGTAAAAGAATAGAGCCATAATTCATCTTTTTGAAAACTGAAAGCATGAAAGACCATTCCAAGTTATCAGAATCGTTCTCTGAATCAGGAAAAATTATAGTTACTTTCTGATTTGAAAATTCATGTTATTGGTAACATCAGATATGTCTGATTTTCTTACATATCTCTTTGGAACAAATTCAGTCTAATCAGAGTGTATCACTTTGTTTAAAAAACATTTATGCTCTTTGTAAGCATTGCCATAAAAAGCTTGTAATCTACATTCAATAAAGAAATAAGACATATGACTCTGGATGGGTCAAATAATTTCATTCTGTGTATCGAAACATGAAAAGTTCTCTCTATAGCAGGGGTGTCAAACTCAATTTCATTGAGGGCCACATCAGCATTGTGGTTGCCCTCAAGGGGGCCAGGAGGGCATGGCTATGGTGATTGTGGCTGACTGGGTAGGCATGGCCAAGTTGGACGTGAAGAGCTCAACATCGTTCGTGTCACGGAATGCCTGGGGGGGTGAGGGGGCTGAGGGGAATCCAGGGGTCTATGACAGAAGGGGTTGGGACCAGGGTGGGTGCTGGGCCTGATCCACCAGAGGATGGCTGCACAAAGACAGAAGGTGGAACGGAGCAGGCACATCTGACAGACTATATCGCGTACCTCTCCCCTGCTCCTTTGCCTCCAGCCCTCCAAACAGCAGGCGCAGCAGCGGCACCAGCAGCAGGTGAAGGCAGAGGCACAGGGGGAGAGGCACACAATCCGGCCCACCAGATGGCTACGTGGCCACTTGCTACATCTCAGCCATGGCAGCTACAAAGATAGAAGGTGGGGCGGAGCAGATGCATCAGATGGGCTGGATCATGAGTGTTCCCCCCCTGCACTTCTGCCTCTGCCTGCTGCTGGTGCCGCTGACATGCTTGCTGCTTGGAGAGCCGGCCCGGTGGTCACAGCTGGCTGTGGAGTCCCCGGCCAAGGGACTGGCAGGCTGCAGCTGTTGCTAGACACCATTGGCCCTTGCACACTCACTGCCTCCTATGTGCACAATGTGGGTGTGCCCAGCTGGGCTGAGGGGCTGGGGGTGGGGCAGCTGGGGCTGGTCCCTTGCCGTCTCCGGGGTGACCCCATGGACCAAATCTGGGCCCATTACGGGCCGGAATTGGCCTGTAGGCCTTGTGTTTGACGTGTCTGCTCTATAGTGTTCCTGACTCTTATTCATTGCCTAATAGTTTAACCAAATTTTCTTGAAAGATTTCCTAATGTATTGTAAAAATACCAATAGGTCCTAGAACATTATTCAGTTTTGTTTTTTTTAATTGCTTCTTTCAGTTATGTTGATTACAAACTGCTTTTTGTTGATATGTAAACTTTGTAAGCAATGTTTTGTTCAGATATTTTCAATGTTTCCCAGATGATAGTTTACAGTATAATCTAAAATAATAATTGTTCCATCATCTCCTTTGTTATGTAAACATGTTAAATTTAATCCTAGATAGTTCTGAAGTTGTCATTTTATGTTCTTTAGAAACTTTTCTGATTCATGTACAATTTACTAGAGCCTTCTTTTCTCTCCATTTGAAGACAGCCACCACCCTTTCACTCCTTCAGTCATTTCACACCTCACATATTTCTCCAGAAATTATCAAAAATAACATGTAAAGGCATCCTCTCACACCTTAAGTATAATTTATCTGGCCAAGTAAGCAGATATTTCCTCACCAACAAACCTCAAACTGCAGTCTTGCTCCCTTCATCATGTTCTTCATAGTTATCTGATAAACACAGGCTCTCTTCTCAGAAAAAGGTTACATCACAACTGGATTTTTCAAAAACCAACACCTAAGCCTCCTCTGATATGAGCAGAGCAATTGCCTATGTCTAATGAATTCCATCTGCAAAGCTGTTTTCTACTGCCAGTGAAGGTTTACCAGCAGTAAGCAGAATTATACTACATGAAAGAATTTCACTATGCTTTTAAGTATGCTGTCATGCTGAAATCACTTGCTACGCACATAAAATAATAGCATCGCTAATGCTATTGTATAATCAGAATATATGGAGTTTTATAGAATGACCTATGTACAAAAAAAAGCCAATGCCAAAATCTTATTATTCAAGTTCTAAATAAAATAAAAAGAAGAGGAAGAAATAAAAGAATTAAAAAAGATATTAATATGCTCAAGAGAGCCTTTTCCATATATTCACAATATTCAACTGGGCTATACTAGTAGGGGAAGATAGGAGCCTCTGTTTCTGCAATCTAAAAGTAAATCTCCATAATTAACTTCTACAATTGTAATCGATCCTCCTTTTTTTCCGACAGATAGGATATGTAGGCAGTAGCACAAGAATAAATTTATTGCCACGAATCACATATAAAGTTTATCTAAGCCTAGGAAAAGAATGTGGACACAGAATTAGGAAATACTGCTGCACCATCTGAGGGTACACACGGATAATGTGTTTTGTACAATAGCACAATAATGTTGATTTGGGAACGAGATAAAATAAGTTTCATTATTTTCCTCTGTTATTAGTAGATAATCTATAAAAGCCTGAGAAATATTGGAAAGCCAGATATGAAGATCTTGGTGAAAAGTATATTTAAAATTCTAATTTTAGGGAAAAAAAGTATTATGTGCCAATATATTTAGAATTAAATTATATTTCCAGGGAAAGGACTCAAAACATCTTTCCTTCAAAGCTCTTCCATTGAAGAGGTCGTAACAGACTACTCTGCATCCCCCACATTCCTCCTCATCTTGGAGAAGCCTACACTGAAAATATTTAATTGTTAGCAAAAAATTATTTCGGTTTCATTACACAGAGATGCCACGAAATGGGAGGATTTAACCTGAGCTTCAAATCTAATGTATTTCAGTTTCAAGTTAATTTAGAAAAAACTATACTGCATGTATGGAATCATGCAAAAACCTTTTATTGTTTCTTTTTCAAGATCTTATCAACTCCAACCAATAACAACTTTCTTTGTCTCCCCTTCCTCTCAGGCCATTCACTTGTTCCTCCTCTTACTTCTCCTCCTTAAAATCTGATTCTCACTCATTCTCTCTATATAAGCAAACCTTCATCCCTTCAGGTCATTCATTTCTTTGGCATTTAGCGTAGATTCACTCAGCATTCATATGTTCTTGCCCTCTTCTTTTTTATAACACACACACCCTAAGGAAGCAATTCAGATGGCAACTTAACTTTTGTTTTTCGTGACATTCCAACTTGTACTTTCAAAGTATGAGTCAGGAATGAACTGATCCAAGTTCTTTCAGCAAACATTTATCCCTCTCAAAACACTGCATACTACCCACAACATTCTACAAACATTTTCATATCTTAAAAGTTCTGTTTCCTCGTTTTAGTAAATATTTAGTAAAAAATCATCTACTTGCTCTAGATTTTTGTCAGTATGATTTGAGATTTTTCAAGCAGGGTAAACATAGTGAGCTCCCCCTCACGAGGCAACAGCTACAATACTGAAGGTGGAGCATCTCTACACAGATGTCCCCATTTTGCAGGGGAAACCACATTTTATAGCTGTCTATTGCAATGGAAATATTTAAAAATTATATCTTTCTAACCACATAAATCATTAAGTAACTTTTCCCTCAGAATCAAACTGGCACTAAAGATATTTCAAGGTTTCCTCAATAACGTAAACTAATAAAGAGAGGGAAAGTCAGGAGACATGTGATAAGAAAGAGGTGATTTTTCTTTTCAAATCTGCAGTTTAATGAAAACATGCAGGAATAAAGACATGTCTATTCATCTTTCAATGTAGAATTCCAGTTTTTTGCGTATTCTAGTAATTATGGCAACTGTGAATTCTAGTTGTGGCTGATGTTTTTTATTATTATTATTCACAAACCTTCAGATAAACAATCAGATTCACTTCAGCATTTGCTTATTCTCCGATATGCCTATTCCAACATAGTTCTTCAAACACCTGAATCCATACCTTTGCATCACCTGAAACTAGCTCCCATAAATCACTCACGCTGATCAAGATCAAATACCAAATAAACAAATAATAAATAGTTGTGACATTACAAAAGCTAAAAGGGAAGAGATAAAAATAAAGAGACACCAAGTGGTCACCAACTAGCATGGCAATTGGTTAGTCTAACAAAATGCAGTATTACACAAAAGACAAAATGGAAAAGAAACAGCAGACTGTGAAAGATCCTTTGCAAATACTTCATAATAGTACCAAGTATATTGCCTAAAACTCTTACAAAAATATAACTGTTTTAATTATATTTAATCTACACTATGTGCAATCTACACTATTTAAAACCATACCAAAACCATACCTTTTCTATACATCCTTAATAAAATAAAAATGAAATATCTGTTTTATTATATGTTTCACTCATCAAGAGTAAGCCTGGATCCAGATTAGTTAATCATAGATTAGACTCACAAAAATCTACAGAAGTTTAAATTAGTTATCATGAACTTATTCCATATTGTTGCATGGATTTAATCTAAACAAACCTCATTCTAATTTTGACCAACTGAACTCATATTGTATTATATGCATCTTCCTGACAGACATACAAGGTTTGGCAACCTGCAATAAATGTACATAGGAAGACATACATATGGATTTTTAGTTTTAAATCTGATAAATATCTATTGAAAATGGAATATGATCAAAACTTTTCAGCAATGCCTTTGCCACTGAAATCAATGGAAATAGCATTACTTATGCACTCAACCCTAGGAAGCAGACAATGGCAAACCACTTCTGAAATCTTGCCAAGAAAACTTCAGTACAACACCTACTTGAAGGCACAAATTAAAAAAAAACTACATTAAACAAGTTTCTAAAGACTTTAAAAAGGCTATTAATATGACATGAAAATAAAAGTTGTATAAAGTAGTGGCATGTAAACAGAAATCTAGGACTGAATTGCTTCTCAAAGCATAGATAAGAAAGGGGAACGAGAATACTATTAAAGAAGAGGCACAGAAGAAGGCTACATATGTTTTATTGTTTTATTACACACTGTCCCTTCAGAACCAATAAAGGAATATGCCTGGCGTATTAAACAGACTCTGTATGATACCTCATAACAGTTGGTAGCCATGGCTGCTTCTTATTTCTGGTTTAATTTCTCAACACACTAGGAAAAAGCTGCCTATTAGAACCAATTTTGTAGTTAGTATACCAATTGAAGGGGGCTACCTTTCAGAATCACCCCAGACAAACGTAATCCCCAATGACTCACTTTGTTCTCCTGTGTGACAATTATGCTTGCACCACCCGGCTTCAAAGGCACTTCTTCCATTGCTCCAAATACGTCCGTTTCCACCGAGAAGGTCAGCTCTAGCCCCAAGTCATTGATATCATTGTCTAGAATCCACTGCAAGTTCTTTGCATACTCTGGATCAATAGATGCCACATCCTGATAGTTTACAGGAATACCTTGGAGACAATGCAAACAAAATTCAGTTTGCCTGCTGAAATGGTTTCATTCGTGGTCAATGTCTGCCCTCTACAGACTTTCTGAAATAACACAGGGTGAAAGAGATTGCCTTCAGGAAAGTGATTTATTACAAGCCGTTCTGTTGCCACGAAATTATTGTTAACTGGTTGTCAACTAAAGCTACACTATATAGGCTACTGCTGTGGTTAAGAGCAGAACACAAGAAAAAGCCTTGGCAAATCCTAAAGGATTCACTAAAGATGGTCCTTTTATACTTAGCCTATCACTTTCAGCTTCCAAGCCATTTGTAATACGTCCATCACATTAGCTAACTAGCCCTAAACTGCTGTAATATCTACATAAATATTTTTACATGAAAAGCATTTGTAAAAGCACTACATTAATGCTAATTGGTGCCATCAGATGCTTAGCTATCATTATAGTTAGATGGGAAGCTTAAAGCTTTATATATATATTGTTGCTTTTGTAGTAATGCTGCAGCTCTCATTAAGCACAGTAATAGAGCGTGGAAGAGGCTTAAATAACATAATATAATTAACTTTTAGAGGCCTTTATTATCCACTAGACATCTCAACAAAACCATTAACATCTTAATAGAATCATACCAAGAATATGCTTGTAAAATGATCTTGTGAAGTAAATGTTGACTAGTTGTCTGTGATTAAGAGCTAAACCCAAGATTTGTCCAGCAAATCTAAAATAGTTCAAGTGATCAGGATTCACAGAAGAGTTGCTATTGGGCTGGAAAGTTGTTCCTTTAAAAAAAAATAGATTAAATTTATAGCTTTTAAAACATCAGTCACTTTATATTACAAACTTTAGTTTTGTTTTTTGTTTTGTTTTTGGGATTCAGAATAATGTACAAAAGGAAGTGATAAAAATACACTTTTCTCCAGAACAAAAAAATACAATAAAGGAGAAAACAAATACATTTCAGATGTACAATCCTGGTTTCAAATAAAAATAGATTTCTAATAGATTTCTAATCATCCCAGCTGTAGCAATAAAAATAGGTTCAAAAAGCATAGTATACAATTTTTGTGGACAAGAATTCCCTCATCATACACATTATACATATTTTACACCATTATACACGGTCATCCTCAGTGGCAGATATACATCTGGTCAATATTAAAAGGCTATAGGTAAATTGGATGCAAAATATATATCTCACAGTAGATGACTAAATTTAAAATATATAAAATAACTAGGAAGAATTCATCAATCAATGTAGATAAACATTATAGTTAATCAATAACCATAATAGGATGAAAACCTCTTCTGCTCATTCCACA
>NW_015386134.1:137243-149717 GCF_001527695.2 Protobothrops mucrosquamatus
TACTGGACCTTCAATGACAGGTCTAGAGCTGCCATGGAAGTTATGAACTTCTGACCCCTCTTTTAAGAAGTTATGGCTCAAACCTGATTAACAACCACCCAGTGCTTTCAAATAAGAAGACACAAGCACTAGCACCAGATATAGCACTTTGTAAAGGAACACTAGTAGGAGGTTAAAAGTAATACACAATTCTGTTATTAATCTTTGCTTTCAGAAATACTTGTGTTTTGAAATATCTACCTCAAGCCCATTTCAACAGCCAAGGAGTATTTTCTCCTTCATTTAACACAAATTTTATAACAAATTTTGAACAATTTCTATCCTAAGGAAACTGCACTCCTAAAAACTACATGTTACAGTTATTATCCAGTATATAATGTTACTCACCATGCCTTCTTCACCATGGAAACGTACAGCAATTCCTTGCTTCAACTTTACACAATTTGCTTTAGATACAACTTCACAGCTGCTCCTAAAAATAGAATCTAAATATGAACAACATTAATTTCTCACTTTTGTTCAATATATAAGTATTTAATGCAAAGAATATTATACACATGAACTTCCTTACCTCTATGAACCAATAGAATGTCACTTTCACTTACAGGCCTATGAACCATGTCAGAATCCGGTTGTCCAGAATGCAAGTGTTCATAAAACCATTCACAGCGATCTTTAAATGGCTAAGGAGAATATGCAAGAATAAATGTTTGATTTATCAGGCAGGGTAGAATTAAAAGTAGAAACACTAAGACAAAGATTATGATTTCCATGCAAAAATTCAGCATAATGTTTGTTTCTTAGCAAAAGGGATTCAAACAGCATATCACAAAATGTTTTGAAAGATTCCCATCATTTGGAAGGATGTATTTTCACAATGCCTAATAAGATATAAAAGTGCAAAGCTATCTTGGACATACAGAATTAGCAAAATGGTTCTGTTGATTCATCCCGCTGATTACACAGCAGGCAACTTTTTCAGAGGCAACTGAAAAAAACTGGGAGAATCAAAGGCTGCAAAGTGATTTAGGCCACACAATACAAATAGTTGTGCTTGGTTTAGGAAGGTCTTTGAGCAGGATCTTCGGGGGGGGGTTTCTCCGCGATATGAATTTGTGGTACATTTTTAACTTGTTCCTCAGTTCAATTTTCTGCAATCTCAATCAGAGGGATCCCAAAGACTGCAAAGTGGGAGAGTGGCACTTGGGAGTAATTCCCACTCTTGAAAATATAGATTGTCCTTCTCCTGCTTAAAATCTTTGCATAGGTGACAAATCATCCCTTGTCATTTGGAAGAAAATAAATCTAGCCCAACTACATTTTTCTTCCTTAATATTTCTAATTTTGGCATTTTTGTCTTCACCCAGAGGCAGCACATCTTGCTTACATCTTCAATCAATTTCAAACTAATAATCAAACTCATCAATCTCCTCTTATCCTGCATCAGTATTTAGCGCATAAACTTGAATAATCTTCATGAAGCATTATTCAAGAACTGTAACTGATTATTATTCTGTCAGTAATTGAATTTTAGTTTCTTGCTAAACCATTCCTAATGATGAAAACACTGCCATTTCTTCATTTTTCATGTCCTGAGAAATAAACAGTGTGCTCTTCTCACTGAAAGCATCCAGTTCCAGTCCATATTGCTGATAGCTAAGATGTCAGTGAGTAATAGATGCATTTCATCTTTCATTGTGTTAAGCTTTCCCATGCTTGTGTTTCTTGTATTCCATATTCCACCTTGATTTTGTGTTTAGAGCTTCAGCTTTTCTTTTCTTGCACTGCAAAATCAGCTAGCAAACATTACAAAGGCTTTAATCTAACTGTGAAATAAATACTACCTCAGTAGCTTGTTGAGTGCCATCATGTTAAGAGGCACATCATCTGGCACTATATCATCAATCATTTTATATTTTCTATCCATGTGGTTTACCACTGCCTTCTCAATTCAATATGAATCGATGCCTTTGCCATTGTCAGTAAAGTGATCGTCTGCTTCAAACATCTTTCTGTATACCTGCTGCCCAATATTGGTGCTTACTTCCTTTAGCTGGGCAGCTGGGATTACCTTTATTCCTTTGATCACCCTCCTGGGAATATACAGCCTTGGCATGACTATGGCATATACTATACTAATGACATTCTTCATTCATCCCTCCCAGGAGACCCCAACACCACCACCATAAGGCTACACAGCAGGACTTGGATGGGGAGAGGAATTTTAAATTAGGCTTTGAATATTTACCTGTGCTTTTATGATATGCATAAATCTGGACATAAGTTCAGGACACTCAAGAAGGAAATGGAAGTGATCAAATATAATTTCAGGATTTCTGGAAAAACAAACAAAATGAAACGGAGCTCACTAATTCAGGTCAAATATAGACCAACTCAGATGGAGTTTTTACCTGTTTTAAATGCAAGAACAATTATAGTGAACTTCAGTATTTAAGTCTAAGAAGGAGCATGCGTGAAATAGGAAACTTGCATCAAACTCAAAATTAAACAGCTGAGTTGAAAAGGTTTTGTTGTAACATTCCAAGTTGGCTGATTCTAATAGAGCAATACTTGGAATCGCTCAAGTGTTCCACCTATGCCAGGAGTAGGCAACCTTGGCTCTTTTATGACTCGTGGACTTCAACAGTTGAAGTCCATGAGTCATAAAAGAGCCAAGGTTGCCTACCCCTGACTTACACAAAACAATAGCAACTCAAAACAAGTCTTTTATTTCCAAAACTTTTCCCCCACGAGCACAAGAAGAAATGGGACAGTAGTCCACACTGGCTTTTTGTTAACTAATCGACAGCGGTTCATCAGATGAATTTTAACCTCCCTTTCGGGAATTATTTTAGAAAAGTTTCAAAAGAATAAAAATGTATCCAGACTCTTACTAAGAATCAGATAAGCATTCCAATCAGTTACGGCAACTACTTTCACTGAGCTACGCGCAACTTACGAAGCATGTGTATTTCTGGTGACATACCGGTTTACAAAGCATTTAAGAACATTGTCGTGTTTGCAGACAAACTCTATGAAGCGAGGAGATGTCATTCTGCAACAAAAGTCCAAACAGTTTAACAAAGTAACCATTGTAAAAAATAATAATTCATTGCAATGTTTTCTTTCCAAGATATTAAAAAAACTACTTTTGAAGCAGCTTCATTAAGGTTACCTGCTCTATATTAAACATTTTATCCATAAAGGTTTTTGAAAGGATAATTTAAAAAATATGCATAAACTCTAATTTAATAAAGTAGATGGATGAAAAAAGCTACAAAAACACTCAGCTATAGAAGCACTCCCAGAGGAAGGTTCAAACCCTTTTAATGGTCTAATAATCTAATTTGAACAGTTGTTATACAATATGTTATTTTAAAATAGAGCCTAGCATACAATTACATATACGTAGATATTATATATGTTGTACATATTATCACTGTGATAATACAAAGGATGAGATGATATACTGCACTTACCTATAACTTGTTGGTTTGATCCACTGTGGTGCGTGAACCATGTCGATATGATGTATACATGACGTATTGTTAAATAACCGTGACTTAATGGTATGTAAACCTACCCGGCGTTAACTCCAAGGGGTCCTAAGAGTTCTTTGGGGGAGCCCTAAATGAGTATAATCTTTGTGACATCCCTCCACTGGCTATGATGTTCTAAGAGTTTTATTAACTTGCTCTCATTCTTCACAGTTTTCCTATTTGACCTGCCTCCTGACAATTATGTGCATTCTCAAATAAATAAATGAGAAAGTGTAAATCCTTCTTTATGTTAACATTTACTTCTGGTGATTCTCTAGAATTCTGCTGGGATCATATATGGCTTCTGGTGACAGGACAGAAACAGAGAACTCAGTATTCACAGGTTGATTATTTAACTTAGGCCTTGAGTTACAATGGCAATCGGGACCAAGACTGCAGTCACTAAGCAATGTGGTAGAAAAGTGTGGTGTAACAACATTTAGCAACAGCAATCCAGCCAGCCCCGGGTATCACTGTAACCCCAAGACACGCCGGTCACTGAGTGGGAAGCAGAGGAGAAACCAGGTTTTAAATGATCTGGAAGAAGAAGGAAATGAAAAGCTCTGAAACTTACCCTTGAGGCATCTGACAAGAGCAACACATATAAAATGCTTGAATGACAGCACTCAGCCGGTTTGCTGTCACAGAAATAACATCTTGGCAGTCCACGTAAGCTTCCTGGGCACTGCCAACTTCATACATTTTAGATCCCTCTGTTTCCACAGAAAGTGCATTCGTCTCGCTTGAAGCTACTTCAAAAGTCGGTGTAGGAATGCTATCTTCTTGCTGACTGGGTCCTTTTGGCTTCAGCAAGATAGAAGAGATGTTGGCTTTGTCCTTCATTAATTCTGCAGATATTAGGGCTAGCCATTCGTCTAATGAGTGCCAAAGTAATTCCAAAGGCTACCAAATATAAGTTAAGGGGATAAATTTTAGGTCAATGTACAATAGTTTATTATATGCATTTACTGATATGAACACTGGCAATTCTAATGTATTTTCCTTTTTTAATTAAACAAGTAGGGAAGCCATTTCCTCTGGCATATTTTCTGTCATGAAAATAACCATTTTCCTGATAAATATTAAAATAAAATATTAAAAAGAAATAAATGAGAGCCAGCATGGTGTAGTGGTTAAGTTGCTGGACTAGAAACTAGGAGACTGAATTCTAGTCCCGCCTTAGGCATGAAAATTGACTGGGCGACTTTGGACCAGTTACTCTCTTAGCCAGGTTCACATCAAGCTTGGGCAACAAGCTGATCGATTAATTCCTGCTGCAACCAATCAATCAAAACTAGATTGATGTGGAGAAAAAGGTGATCCTGCATTTGCTGGAAAGGAGGAGGAGGGGGAGGGGAAAGGGGAAGGGGAGGGGGAGGAGGCAGATGATCTAAAATCCGGCAGATGATCTAAAATAATCTCTACTACAGCAGAAAACATCAGCATGTTTCTTTCCCAATTCTTAAAAGAGATTGCAGATAATCACACTTTGCAAATACCAAACAAATCATATATTCTGATATATACAAATGCCAATCATTTATCGTAGAAATCTCTATAAGAATAACCTAAACAGTAACAATGCAAGATTACAGTTTTTTAATAGCTGGCCAGAAAAAATATCCACAATTTATAGGATAATTTATTTTTGTCATTAATTTATCAGTATGACAGCAAAGTATGAATTGGGCAAGTCTGAAATTCAACTTCCACCAGGTATATAGAAAGAACAAAGCATTTATACTGTTAAAAAGGATTGTAACTGAAGAGTTAATAAACAGCAATGTCAAATTTCATTGTAATGAAGAATGAAATGCATTCTTTATGAAGCTAGATCAGCATTTTCCATTTTGGTGTCCTTCAGATATTTCCTAGTCAAGTATTGTTAGTAACTGACGGTTACTGGAGTCTTGATGGGTTAGACTCCTGCTGAAAAAATAGACCACAGTTTCAAGAGTGTCCCATGGTCCCTTCACTTTCTGGTTTCCCAAGTAACAACAGTGGTAAGAAGGCTGTTTGTAGAATTACATTTAGGGATTACTTCTATACCCTGATGCAATAAATGTTAGATAATTTGATTTATAAAATAAATGAAACAAGAAGTGAAAGTTTGGCTTCTTTTTTTGTTCATACAGTAACACAATCATGTGACAATAATAAAGGCAAGGAGTAAAAACATTACTTCAGTATTTGAAACCTCATAGGTTACAAAGCCACAAACAAGTCGAATAAATATTCAATTGCAAGAAGTGTCACAGTATCAGACAAATGAGAAACAGTTGTCATGCCTTTAGGTAAGTAAAAAATGTATGTATAAGTATTAGAAGATGATAGTCATGGAAATCATGTGCAAAAGCAGGGGTGTCAAACTGCCAGCCCACGGGCCAGACGCGTCACGTGGAAGCCGTGCTCACCCCATTGCCGGCAATGGCAAAACTGGTCGATACATTGCACGACATCATGTGACATCGCGAGTTTGACATGCCTGTGCAAAAGGGAAATAATTAACTAGAAACTATAAATATTAAATCCTACACCAAAACCTATATCTAAGAAATCTACTGCTTCACACACAACATAGAGATTTTCAAAGAAATAATAAAACAAAAAATTCTAACCTTGTTTCCAAAAGCCCAGATATTGTGCCGGATAAATTTGGGTCTAAGTAATTAAACTAATCAACTAAAGATATCCAATCTGCATAAACGTATTAACATCTTAAATAGAATGAACTTTAGACACATAAATATAAAACAGTAATGATTACAGGGGGAAAGAAAAATCAAGGCGGGCCAACTTAAATAGATATCAAACAAATTTATTTTCTTCTCATGTGGATTACCACACACAAACATGATACCATACACATTCCTCTCTATATTATCTATTTTTCTACTAATATCTAGTAGCATTACTTTTCTGACCTTGAACACTTGACTTCTTGGAGTTTTATTTCCATTGTAGCCCATATCATTTCCATTATTGGAAGTGGATGGACCAAGACGAAAGACATGGCAAAAAATCCTCACTATCCTCAACAGACTCTTCATTTGTGCCTCATAATTACTTGACAAACTGAAATAAAGCATAGGCAATTATTTTAGTTAACAAAATGTATATAGAAAATTTATACTGCAGGAATGCAATAACTCTAAGTAGTCATATAATAAAGACTGAAGGCCCCATTCTCCAAACATATTCAAACATCAAAATATAGGAGTCATTTCACAAATCTCCTACTTTTTGACGGAGACTTTAAATAATATAAGCTATTTAATCAATTACTATGTCATATCCCAGTAGTTCTCAATCTTTTCTTTATCACAGACCCCCTTTAAATACCTTTTGTGGCCACAGAACCTGGCCCCCAAGACTTAACTCAAAGTTAAATCATAACATTTCTTCAAGCCTTCATGGACCCCCTGTGATGACACCACAGTCCCTCAGGGGTCTGCGACCACAGGTTGAGAACCACTGTCATATTCCATTTGCAAGGGACAAGAGCTCTATGCAGAAAACGATGCTAGTTCTGTATCCATATCTTGTATCTCTGTATCTCTAATCCAAGCATCTGAATGGGACAGGTTGCTTATTCTTTATTGACATAAATATCATTAAAGCATTTTCACATTCAACCCCTTATTTTAGCTTTACTTCCTTTCCTCCATAAACAAAACCATTGTGTCTGTTCAGAAAATTCTAGCTGCTTCCCTATTATCTTTGAATCTACGTAAGTTCAGCTTGATGGCAATCAGAATATACCATTGCAGGAAAAGGAGGAGGAGGAATAACAATAACTATGTTACCTAAGCAATTTATGGCCATTCGTAGTAGCTACTTCAGCAAGACTCGTTAAGATTTTAAGATACTGGTTTTCATTCTGCTGAGATAAGTGTTCTAGGACTTGGCGCAACTGGTTATAAAAAGAAAAGTCATTAAGATTTATTATCACATTAATTAACATAAGTAAGACTTAACATTTCTGCTACTAATAAGAGCTAGTTTATATATGCATAGCTCTATGGATATAAACCCCACTGAGTTTAAAGGTTACTTTATGAAAGTTATCAGGATAACACTATGAAAATGTACACCTATAAATTTGATTGAGATGCCTTTCCAAATAAACATATATAGAAACTGACTATAAGCATGATTCATTTAGAATTTCATAGAAGAAAAAATGCATTTACTTAAAGGAAGCACCTACACATCAATTTTAGGTTCAACACAAGAGGAAAACTGAATTTACCATGTTTTCTCTAAGATCTTCATTTTGTGTCATTTGAATAATTGTTTGAAAAAGTCTAGGATGATGTTGTATTAGAACTTCACAGGTCTCTCCATAACCTCCCTGAAAAAAACCCACAATGTTTTCATATAAGCAGGCATTTCTACACATTCAAAAATTGTTTCTTAAATGCTGAAGATAACTGAAAAATTTGATGAGATCACACACGGGTGCAAATTTAATGGCCTTGCTAGGAACTCACTGTCATGGAAGTGTTTTAGGTCACATCTCAAAATTTTAAAAAATCCTATTTTTCAATTCTAAAATAAAGATACATTTCTCTTTCACCACAGTAAGGAATACTGACGACCAGAAAAATATATTTTTCACAATGTTACAATATAAAACTGTACCAACTTTATGCCAATTCAAGTCAAACTACTGGAAGGAATGGCTATGAATTTAGACCTTTCCTTTGAAAAAACATAAATACAAATACACCCAGGCCTGGGCGTCATTTCCTGGTTATGCTAATAATATATGACTATAATATTTCTCGGCTGCTATACTTAATTTTTATTTTTGTATTATGTTTTTAATTGGCTTTATTAAACGTTATTATTGTTTGCCCAGATTTACTTGTTTGAGATGGGTGGCATATAAATTGAACGAACGAATGAAGGAATGAATGAATGAACAAATGAACAAATAGTATACCCAAAATATCTTGTGGAATTTCATCCATCTTTAATATTATTTTAGTTGAATATCTGGCAGTTACTAATATGGTTTTGGAGGTGATATCTGAACTATGTCTTGTGGGCACCATGTTGGTGGCCTCTATAGCAATCGTTCTTACGTCATCTGTCAACACCTCCATAAAATGCTAAACAACTGTGTTTACATGATTGATGATTACAACGGCAATGAACAAGTACATTTAAATTGTCCATATACAAAGTTGAAACCAATTTATACCTGTACACAAAGATCAAGTGGGGTGACTCCAATTTTGTCTGGCAAGTATTTGGCTCCTCTCATCAGGAGAATCTGTGCAGTGTCTCTTTGACCATGGCTATATAAAATAAAGAAACCTGGTAAATTCTAGTTAATGCAGGCTTTGCTGTCACCCATTCTTTTCTACAATCCATAAAACATTTGATAAATAATATGCATTATTCTAAGGAAGTCTGCGTGAGAACTGATTAGGACATCCTTCACACAGAGGTTGGAAGAAAACATCTACTGTCGTTGCATTACTGTGAAAATCACAGATGAACTTAATTATACTACAATTATTACATAATCAATTTCATATAAATCTTTAATGAAACAAACAGAAAGGCAACTGTGAGGGCCTACTGTGAACAATTGGTCTCATTTGGCACAAGACAGTTTCAAGTCCAGTTAGGCCAAGACAACTGATGCAGTTATTAAGAACAGGGGTGAGGAGGACAAAGCCAGCATTATACGTACTTTGTCACTTTTGGTCGATTGCAATTTTAACACAAACTATATTTCATGTAATGTTTAAAATGGCAGAAAAGTTATACCTGCAAGCAAAGTAGAGGGAAGTTGCTCCTGACACATTGGGCCTGTTAATATCTGCACCGCTATCTAAAAGACACTGAACAGTCTTTGAAAAAGAAAAAAAAATGAATGAAATAAATGTATAAACATGATTTAAGCTTCAATCCTATGCTCTTTAGTTTCACTAAACTCAATGCAACTTATTTCCATTGCATGCAAACATCTAGAGGATTATGTTTCTATATTACCAAAAACATGTTCTCCAATAAAAAAAACCTTATATACTGAAATTAAAATTAAAAATTTAATTTATTTTCCTACCTTAGCTCTACATTTTAGACTTTCTTATCACATAATCGTCAGAGTCACTGAGAGTGAGATGGCTTGCATATAAATTTAGTAATAAATAAAATAATAATAATGTTCATTAAAATGAGAGATCGGTTAGATTACTAAGAATTAAAATAATATCTTCCCAATGAATTAAGCCCCTTGTAAATAAGTGTGTCTATCAATATTATAAAATATTTTAACATAAACTGAGAATGTTGTGTACAAGTGACAGAAGCCTTATTAATACAATCTACCAGATTTCAAGGTTATGTTGTCTCTAAAGATGACAGACATAGATGAATCACTGCCATCCCAGCTGCACCACAAACGATCAAGTGCAACTAATGCTGTCACTGCATTATGATCCAGCCTAAAACCTGACTGAAATAACTAAATGTCTAAAACAGGGATGTCCAACCTTAGCAACTTTTAAATTTGTGGACTTCAATTCCCAGAATTCCCATGGTTGGCTGGAGAATTCTGGGAGTTGAAGTCCACAAGTCTAAAAGTTGTCAAGTTGGACACCCCTGGTCTAAAAGGTCTAATAGTTTAAAATTTATGCTGAACTGAAAAGTCCATCATTTTCAAAATCAGCAATTATTTTTTAACAATATTATCTGCTGAGAGTCAATAAATAACCTTGGCATTTTCTGGGATTGGGATTCTTGCGTATAAAATGTTTACAGTCTGATTACTGTTAAAGACAGAGCATTCAGGATCAAGCTATCTTCTTCAACTTACCGTCTTATGGCCATTTTGACAAGCCACGTGAAGTGCTGTCTGCCCCATTGCATCTTCAACATCTACATTGGAAACATGCTGTACAAGGTCATGAAGCAGTTCTGTTCGTCCATTAACAGCAAGCCAATGGATCTGGGTCAAAAGATAACAGGGCATGTATTCAGCAAGGAAATTTACAGGTTGCTCACATGCATTTCAGTGCTAAACAATGATCTAATGTTCATGGAAACAGAATACTTAAGATCTCCATTAGCTTAGAAATTTCAGAAAAGTCTATAAAAATAGAGCTAGTCCTCGACTTATGATCAGTCGCTTAACAAATGTTCAAAGTTACAAGAATCTAAAAAAAAAGTTAGTTACAACCCATCCTCAAAGTTACAACTACCACACTACACCACCACCCCAGCCACATGGTCATTTAAACACTTGGAAACCAGCTCACATTTACAACCAGTTGCAACGTCCCATGGTCATGTGGATGGCAGGAATAAAATTATAGCACTTACTGCTGTCAGACCTTCATTGTTGCAAATGTTGACATCAGCACTATACTCCAGTAGCTTGCTCATACACTTTTTCTGGCTGCATAGGAAAAAAAAATTAAATATCAGTCGTACGTCCAATATCCTTTTTTGTTTTATTCATTAATGAACGTATATACCACCTCAATCCAACTGGACACTAGGAGGTTTATAACTTATATATCAAAATACAGTAACTATTAGTATTAGTATTTAGTAAAGAGGAGGAAGCACCAGGGGCTTCATGATTACATCAAAGCAAGTAAAGACACTTTATTGAAAGAATCACTGAAAAAAGGGCTATTTATGAAAATAAAACTGATGTATGACTGTACAAAACAACCTTGAAATCAGACTAGAAAAATGGAAAACCAAAGTGTTTCATAGACATTTTGGAAAACCCGGCAACATCAGAACATGGCAGTGTTTAATGAACAGTACATTCAAAAAGGAAAGAGATGAAACGCTATTTGCTGCCCAGGGACAGCCACTGGCAAACAAGCGACATCAAGGCAAAAAAAAAAAAAAAAAGATCTGTTTGGATAGTAAACATTGGCTTTACTGAAATAAGGATAGAACTGGCAATATAATAATTGGATTGCAAAAAAAAATGTTATGATCAAGTTGGGAAGATATCACACCAACATTTATGTAAAAAGTTTTGTTTTAAGTATTATTAGAAACATGAAGCCATTGATAGAGTCATTGAAAATGACATAGCAAAAATGTTACGGGACTTTAAAATCCAGACTGACACCGTGAACACCAGATATTGCTATCATTCCCAATCCTTGTTGAGGACAAAGAATTGGAAAAGATTACAAAATAGTGAGATTTGCAAATAAAGATCACCAAATTTTGGAAGAAGCCAACAGCAGTAAACAACTGTTATTGGAGCGCTAAGTACAATACCACAAGGACTTAGAATTTAGATTGTCTAAATTTGAAATAATTTTCACCAGCCGGGCTATAAATGATCAAATTGTTGGGCACCTCATACATGCTACCTTGATAACTCCCCAATTCCCTAAAGTTCCCTTGGGCACAGATCAAATCATGAAGAAAAGTGGACCACATCGGCTATGACACACAACTACTGGGACTGGAATAATAATGCAGTAATATAAACCATAAACCTGTATAATTGTATAATAATATAAAATTACTTTAATTCCCACACGTCCAATAAAAGGCCTTCTTAATGTTGGAAATTCCCTCTGTATAACATGCAAATATTCCTCCATCTGTACCTGTGGAGCCCGAGTCACATTCTTTTAAATAGAAAATTAATAAAGTCATTCGGTCTATGCATAGCATTCTGTACCGAGCATTTGCTGCACATGTTCGGACAGAAATGTATTTCTCTTTCTTCTTCCTTTTAGAGATGACATCACTTTAAAACTTAAATCAGGGTGGGCTGTATACAGAGATGAGATTACATAGACAAAATTATGTCCAGTTTGTGTTTGTGTATTTTTAAAAATAAATAAATAAGACTGGAAAAAGGAGAAGGAGACCTCTGGGAGGCAAATCCCTGCACTGCAGCCCCTACCTCCAAAATGTGTCCAAACTAAATTAT